>NC_044333.1:29251904-29552654 GCF_007399415.2 Gopherus evgoodei
AGGTAGAGCTGAAACTGGCCTTTCAAGGCAGAGAAGAGGCCAAACTCCAGGTAAAGCTCTGGAGTCAGTGCTCTGGTAAAGAGTGTGAAAGACTTTGAGTAGAGTGGGAAACCCAGGATGGGTGGAAGACCATTTTGGTTTGTGCTCTACTTGGATTCCCAGTGGGGTAAAATCAGGAGAGGTAAAATAGTGAGAAGAGCTATGAGCTGAGCCCAGGAAGAGCCAGAATCCTTTGGTTTACATTAACTTGGAAATATTGTTGAAGATGGTGTTTATTTTGGACTTTGAGTACCCTCCCTGAGAGTGACACAGCTGGAGGGCTGAGACTCATGAATTCCCAGGAGAGATGGAAACCCTGGGGAGGAGAAACTGAGGCGGAGGCTACTGTAGAGTCATCCTAGGCCCTGAGGGAGTACTCGGAGGCAATGATCCTATTACAGGAGATATCTCCCCCCACACGTCAGTACTTAGGGGGTTCATGCAGTAGTTAGGGGCTACTAACATAAGGAATATCGTGCTGACCTGCAGTAATGTTAATGATTGTGAATGGTAAGTATAACAATTATAAATAATTCACAAAACATTCTTATGTACGAGACACAGTATATGAATAATGTGCTAGAATTCTGGCTTGCTTCCATCTTAACTTACCCGAAATGAGGTATCATGTGCATGAATAATATAATGTAATATTAATAATTCCTAACACACCTCCTTTTTCAGTCTTTTACATTTTTCACTTATGTTTACAACAAGGATTTCCCATAATATCTCATGTAGTATTTCAAGGACACATGTAGTATATTGGTCCGTGTGACTATAGCATAACTGAAAGAAGAAAATGAGATTATACTCTCCTGTTCTCTTAAAAATGTACTATTTATTCAAAATATTTACTCTTGATTCTGCCTATACTTGGGGCTAGATTTTTAGAAGTGTTCATTCACAATAATGCATACTCTTTTCCCTGCCTAATTTGCATGGGCAATTGCCATAATTGTCCAGGCAATTCATGTAACACTCCTGTGAAGTAGTTATTTCTCACTGTGAGCATTTTACAAAAGGGGGAACTGAAGCATAAAGGAATTTGTGGCAGATCGGGAACAGAACTTAGGTATCCTTCATCCCAATCATATGTATTGTGGTTAGCAGAAGAAAAAACAAGGCAAACATTATTGTACACTATGAATTTATTTGTAAACACCTTATATGTTCAACTTTGTTTTAAACTCTCCTTAAATTTGGACAGCTTATACTTGTAAGTAGATCTGGGACCTAACTGGAAGCAGCTGAACATTTTTACTTCAATTGGTGTGGGCTCAAGCATCTGAATCTCTAATAATGTTTGCATGTTCATCTTGGCCAGTACAGTTCCAAATTAATGTTAGATAAAGAAACCTGAAACCCTATTGAGAAACATCTGACATTCTTCTCTAAATGTTCTAATCCTCCAGTGCAACCTCTTACTGCACTTAAATAAGAGCACAAACGAAAAAACCCCCAGAACTTTACCCTCCTCTATACTCTTTAAACCACACTTCAGCATCTTAAATTTTCTACATAGTTTCTTTCAACAGTACATAGTCCTTTCACTTTCTTTGCAGAACCTTCCATTACAGGCACACTAAATGCCACAACATCACTGAAATCAGGAGTCTATGGAGTTCTCACTTACATGTGTGACAGCGTTTGCCACATCTTCTTTCAAAAGGGAGAGTTTTTTTACAAATAAAGTATTCTGCACAAAGCTGTACAGACTCAAGAAACATTGACTCTTTCTTTCCCTTTATGATCTCAGTAAAGAAAAAGTTATGTACTGAATAGCTTTTCCAGGCTGTGTCCTGCTTCTCTTTCAGTAAAATGAACTTCTCTGTACTTTTGTTCAATATACTTGACATCTTTTATTGTGTTCAGGTCATGCACATCTTTCTTCCTATAAAATGACTAGTTTTATGAACATTTTATTCATTATTCTGAAGTTCATGTTGAAAAGACTCATGCCTATTGTCAGCATTCACTTAAAAAAATATACAGTCTTTTCTAATGCTTCTTATTTTTTTATTTCTACTGGGAAGGTAATACACTGGTAGGGTATCTAGGTAGGATTGAGAGATGCTTGGAAAATCTCTTCACTTTACTATTTGTTCAAGCAAGGAACACAACTTTAGGTGTATTCACCCTGAGCTTAAATGTAGGGGTTTCATCATTAGAGCTGGTAAGAAGATGAGGGAAGAAACAAGAAAAAATACATTTATTTTCAGTTTTTGCCAAAATTGTCTACACAACTGTAGTTATCATATTTGATGTTAACCAAAATCACTATCCAAAAATTGTAGTACTGGGAATGGTGGTGTATCTGGTAGGTATTGCCATATAGCAGATGCTGACCCAGGAATGTTAAGGTTTTGCTCCTTTCTAGTGTAAAGAAAGAATATTTGAGCTAGACTGCTGCTATCTGCTCTTCTGTCTCTTTTGTTATTTTTTTTCTGAAGAGATGCACATATTTAAACAATGTTTTTGTAAGAATATGCATGTTATAGTTAGGTGAACCCTTTGCTCTGCAACACATTTTTTTTTAAAGTACTAGTTACTATGAGCATACCTCCCATATTTAGCCTCACACATCTGTGCCAGATAGTTTTATGTTTCTCCACTTGTGCTATTATTCATCTCAACTCACTATGTTGAACTCATGTAGCATAAAAATATAATACACTTCCTTGAAAAACTCTGAGTGTATACTCAGAAATTTCCAGTTGTGTACTTTGTTTGAGATGAGAGATCCACTCTTGGTATCTCTATTGGCTTCTCAAGAAGCACGAAAGGAAATTCTCTAATGATAACTGAATGTTTGTGACAGGCAAATTCCCTCCTGCTGTTCAGAACTGGAATTTGAACGAAAACCACAGGAGGCTGGCCCATCTCTGATGAAAACAGTTTTTTAAAAGCACGAATTTATGAATCTACTCAGTGCAAATGACAGTTTATTATGCTGAGAGTCTAAAAATGATGCTTCACTTATTAAATTAAACCACAAAAAATTTATTCAGAGAATGTTGGAGGCTTGCGTAGACCTTTGAGAGAGAGGAATTTTAAAGTTAAGTTTGAAATTCTATTCTTCACTCAACCCATAACAGGCAGTAGTTTCAGCAAACGACTGGGTGGCAGGAGACTTTTATTCTCTTCACACTTCTGCAGTCAGTTCTGTATATGGACTTCACCTCTCTTCCAGCTTCTTAAACCATAAAATGGGGATAATAAAGTTTACCCATCTTTGCAAAGCTCATTGAGATCACTGAATGAAAAATATTTTGTAACTGGAAACAATTATTATCACTACTCATTGCTGGACTCCGTGGCTAGATAGGAGGACCCTTGCTGGAAGCCTGGCGGCCCTATGTCATCTTGCACCAGAACAGAGCAGTGAGAGGCCCTCCAGGCATCCTAGAATGGCTGTAGAGGAGCAGCCAATCAGAGGGGCTGCTGGAGCGATCAATAAGGGGCCAGAAGGGCCAGATAAAAGGCAAGCAGCAGAACAGAGCCTTCAGTTGCTGAGTGGAGCTGAATGTGGGAGGACCCAGTGTCTGGTTGGCTACATGAGCCACAGGATCATGGACAGGTCACTGCCAAGAGCTCACCAGGCAGAACTGAGCCCAGGGAAGGCTATGAAAGACCTGCTGCCTGGTTGCCTGGATGAGCACCATGACCATCAAATGATCAATGCGGGCAGGCTGAGCCCGACAGACTGAACAAAGAACCTGGCTAGACCAGGCGAGGGTACTGAGATGTGCTCTGCTTGTCTGATTGCAGACTGAGCCCAAGGAAGGTTACTGAAAAGGACATCAGCTGAGGATACTAAGATGGGTCCCAGCTGAGTGGTTGAAGAAGGCAATACCTCTGGGAAGAAACATAAGAGCTACAGCCCCATACCAAGGTTGTGATAAGAACTCAAAACTGTATACCCCAGAAGGGGGGACAGTTTGTGCAGTCCAGCTGGTGGGCTGAGTCACTGAAGACCCATCAAGAGTACCGGGGGCAGGTTGCGCTTGCAAGGGGCAGGTGCCACCACAATGAAAGAACTAAAATCAAAAGTTGGTTCACACCCAACCAACCAAAACAGAGCCACCCCACAAGAGATGGGTGCTGCCCTGTGAAAAGTCTGAGATTGTGGGCACTATTGCACAGAGAAAGTGGGCACTCGCCAGAGGCAACGTGCCAACCCCATTACAGACCCCTGAGATATATACATACTTTTGCACAACTACTGACGTTGGCTACACCTGTGTAAATCAGAAGTAACTCAAATGAGAGTGAATGTGTGTGTGTGTGTGTGTGTATTTTTTAAAGCTTTATCTTTGTATAAATGACAGCAGAATTTTCCTCCATATGTGTTACAATACATAGGCCCAAATAATTCTAAGGCTTAATGCCAGCTTTTGAGATCCAGTCTGCCAGCTGTACTGTACACTGCCCAGCTCATCCAAACCATATGTCTTGAGCAAACAATCAGCAAAGGGTGTTAAAAGCTTTGAAAAGTACCTCACTAACAGCAAGTCAATCTGTCACATGAATTGCTGCATCAGTTTTGATTATAGTTTACTCCTCCAATACCCTATCCAGTCTTAGCTGAATAGAAAAAGGAGTGGCTTACACATTATTGCTGAGACTTTTCCACTTCTCAATTCTTCCTGCCTCCTATTGGCATCTGTTGCACAACTTTTGAAACAAAATACCAGAGAGCAAACCTTAATAAACACCATAACTAATAAACAAAATACTACTGCACCCCATTTAGACAGGTGTGACTGTGATAAACCTCTTGGAATCAGCACAAAATGCAGTAGGTTTAGACAAGTAAAGCCTACCTCTTCATTAGTTGAACAATATTTTCATAATTTTCATCACTGTACAAATGTAGGAAGATCATCTTTAACATTTTAGGGAACTGAAAAGTTGATAGATCAGGTTCAACCACTACTACTATTATTTGTTTTGTGGTAGTGCCTATGCTGGGGTGGGGGTGGAGGACAGTAATGTGGTATATCTTGACTTTTGATACAGTAAGGTTTTTGATACAGCCTTGCATGAATTTCTCATAAAAACACTAGGGAAATACAACTTAGATGGAGCTACTATAAGGTGAGTGCGTAACTGGTTGGAAAACCATTCTTGGAGAGTAGTTATCGGTGGTTAACAGTCAAACTGGAAGAGCATATTAAGTGGGGTCTGGCAGGGATTAGTTCTGGGTTCAGTTCTGTTCAATATCTTCATCAGTGATTTGGATAATGGCACAGAGAGTACATTTATAATGCGAAACTAGAAGGAGTCGCAAGTGCTTTCGAGGATAGGGTTCAAACTCTAAATGATCCAGAGAGACTGGAGAAATGGTCTGAAGTCAATAGGATGAAATTCAATAAGCACAAATGCAAAGTACTGTATTTAGGAAGAAACAATCAGTTGCACACACACAAAATGGGAAATTACTGCCTAGGAAAGAGTACTGTGGAAAGGGATCTGGGTGTGACAGTGGATCAGAAGCTAAATATGAGTCAACAGTGTAACACTGTTGGAAAAAAAGCAAACAGCATTCTTGGATGTATTAACAACAGTGTTGTAAGCAAGACAAAGTAAGTAGTTCTTCCACTCTACTTCATGCTGATTAGGCCTCAGCTGGAGTATTGTGTTCAGTTTTGGGTTCTATATTTAGGAAAGATGTGGACAAACCAGAGAAAGTCCAAAGAAGAGTAACAAAAATGATTAAAGGTTTAGAAAACATGATCTATGTGGGAAGATTTGAAAAAAAAAATTGGTTTGTTTAATCTGAAAAGAGAAGACCGAGGGGGAACATAACAGTTTTCAAATACATAAAAGGTTGTTAGAAGGAGGAGGGAGAAATATTGTTCTCCTTAACCTCCGATGATAGGACAAGAAGTAATAGGCTTAAATTGCAGCAAGGGCCAGTTTAGGTTGGACATTAGGAAAAACTTCCTAACTGTTAAGCACTGGATCAAATTGCCTAGGGAGGCTGTGGAATCTTTATTATTGGGGATTTTTAAGAGCAGGTTAGACCAACACCTATCAGCGATGATCTAAATAATACTTAGTCCTGCCTTGAGCGCAGGGGACTGGACTAGAAGACCACTCAAGGTCCCTTCTAGTCAGTCCTACAATTCTGTGATTCTATGAACCCAGAATCAGGGCCCCATTGTGCTAGGCACTAGACAAATGCACAACAAAATGATAGTCGCTTCTGGAAGAGTTTACAATCTAAACAACAGTCATAACATATCTTTGTTACTGCTTTTGTGGTGTTAGAGACAGAAGGACCTTTCTCTAAATAGTGCTCTAAATCAATTCCAAAACTTCGGAGGACCCCTTTTACTTAGGTTCCTGCTTCTCCTTGAACTTCCATGGTTCAGCCATGATGGGATCTATCATAACATTGGCATTTAATTAAAGATCTTAGCACAGTCCTGCCCTGAGGAGCTCAGTACAATTAGATGGAATTCCTCCTGCCAGGGTAGGGTATGGAAGACAGAATCTTAAGGTTCCAGAGCTGTAGTTACAGATTGATACAAAAATTACTAGTTCATAAAGTTCATTTACCTCTAAATTTGGGTTATAGTTCCCCAGGAAAAGACACATGATATATTAAGCTGGTACTATGCTGGACTGGAGCCAAAAGTCTCTCATTTCACCTTTTAACAGCTGAATCTGGAAAGCTTTTCAGAGCATACATCTGTATTTCTAATTTGCACTTTGAAGGGTGAAATGGACTCAAGAGATGGTGAGAACAAATACATTGATTCACAGTGGGTTGACAACTCACTCTGTCTCACTTTCTGTGAAACGTCTGTGGGTGATGCCACCACAAAATTCGACTGCTGGGTTGCAAGCTGGTATGCTAGCAGTAAACGATTTAAAAACCTGTTACTCATATATGCACTACTGTGTTCATGGCACTGAATATCTGTTTGCAGAATACTTCATATGACATTGGATAAGTAGTAAAGAGACATGAGTATAGAAAGAGAGAGAGGGCCTGATTCTCCACTAAGTTTCACCACTTTTACACTGGTTGAGCATCGCTAATAATGGAATCCCACAGACTTAGAACTAGTATTATGTAGTAACGAATCAAGCCTGAAGTCTGTAGTAGATAGAAATTGTTTGTCTTCAGAAAAATATTCTATCTCACTGTATAAAGTATTTTTTGTTTGTTTCCTTTCCTTTAATACTAGAGAAGAAATGACGCATAAGACCAAATTTTAGCAGCCATTATGGAATAACATTTACAGCCATCAAACATCAGAACTATACTTTGGTGAAAATCAGGGGTAGGGATAACAAGAAAGTTAGGGCTTGTCTACACTTACCGGGAAATCGACAAGTGGTGATCAACGCATCAGCGGTCAATTCAGCGGGTCTAGTGAAGACCTGCTAAATCGCCTGCGGATTGCTTTTCCATCGACTCTTGTACTGTATTGGATCAAGAAGAGTAGAGGGAGTCAACGGAAGAGTGTCTCTTGTCGATATTGCGTAGTGTGGATCCCGCAGTAAGTAGATTTTAGTTACGCTATTCATGTAACTCAAATTGCGTAGCTTAGTTTGAATTTTCCCTGTAGTGTAGACAAGGCCTGAGGGTATGCAGCACTTACTCATGTTAAGTAGCACTTTATTATTCAAACAATTGCATGCAAAGACACTGGATTTAAGTCATCCCAGAAAATGGTCTACAAAATTTATAGATTTACTGTACAATGATAAACTTAATTAGTAGAAAGCTTTACTTTCATAGACTGTTACACTTGCAAATAACTTATTTTGTTCAAGAACATTTTAACTAAAGATTTTCTGAAGTTGTTTCTGCTTTACAGACAAGCCATGTTCACTTTCATGCCACTGTACTCAACACTGTAGACACATAATGTATCTCTCAAAAAATCCTTACATTAAGAGTACTTAATAAGTAGGCCTGTACTATTCAGCTATCTTTCATCCAAAGAACTGTCCAATTTATTGCAATGATTAAATAAGACAAGAGACTCAAATGTCCTAGAAGTCTACACTTGGTGTTGAGAATTAAATAACTAATCATACCCAATTGTGAACCAGTATCTTTTTCACAAAGGAAAATGTAGAATTATAGAATTTCTAATATATTCACTGCCAGTAGAACCTCCCAATTTGTTTTAACAAACATTATCTTTCTAACTTTAATGTAAGGAACAATTGGCTGTATCACATCTTCAACTAGGCATTGTAGGCTTCATTCTTAGATAAATATGGCCTTAAATGTAGTTGTCTGCTAAAATCATGACATTTTGTGTGTATATAAGTGTATATGAGTGCATGCAGTATGTTTCTATTTCATGGTGGAGGGAAAGGCATATTAAGCATGAACGCTAGAATCTCTGATTTTGTAATTATAAATCAATTGGGCAAAACCCAGTTTTGCATATATGATCTCTTCTCATAATGGCTTCCCATAACAACTTTGTGCTGAAATGATTTGCCTAGAAATTTTACATTAACAGCTAATCTACTTTCAAAATCAGTTTGAAATACTAAATTAACTGTGAACTCCTGGTGGCCACACAGAAAAATTTTAACCAACATGGAATTACTGAAGTGTTGTTTGTGGTTCTGTATTTTTAATTTCACTGCATTTTAACAAAAGCTGTCACAAAACCTTGCCCGACTACCACTGAAGTTGATGGCAGTTTTGCATTGAATGTGATGGGGGCATGGCTGGGCCCCATTGTGTTTGGAGTTTACATCATTCACTTGTCTGTTCAGGGAGGAAAAAAAGGCAAGCTGTCAGTAAGTATGAAGCTCAAGATTTTTTATTCTAAAGAGACTGTTCAAGTCATTCACTGAACTGTTAATCTTGATGCTAAATAATAAAAATGAAATGAGCCAGGTCTGGGTCTCCACTCCAGCCACTTTGCACCACTCTGGTGGTGCAAAACAGCCAACAGGCCAGTGGATTCATTTACCTGAGGACTTCCCCTGTGTTTGGGACTCCTCAGTTTTCAGAGATCAGCTGTCATAGTCCTACACCCACCTTCCTCCTGGTACTGTGCTTAGAGAGAAAGATGTATAACCAGGGGATCTCTATTCAATGACACTTAACTTCTGAAATGACCCATTGAGGCCATGGTTTGGAGGTCATGGTGTTCATCGTAATTGTGACTGTGATTAAAGTTTGTGATGAGCCCACTTCACACTCAACCCACAGTGGATTCTCAACCCACTGAGCCCACTTCATTCTCAACCCACAGCCTGGCTCCTGCATCAAACGTTTGAGACCTGGCACTTGTGGTCATGGCACCATTCAGGTATGGCATGTTCATACCTCCATAGGTGGAGTGGAAGAGAGGCCAAACTTGGACTGTGACACCATGTACTAAGTTACATCACCCTGAACCACAGCAGAACAGGAGTCCCTGCTGGGGGGTGAGTGCAGTGCAGGCTTGCCCACCAACCCTCCTCCCCCTTTGCATGACTCATTTATTATTTTGCTTACATATCTGCAATAAAATGTACTAAAATATCCAGGCCAAAACTGTAGCCATAGCCATGGGCAGCAGGATGTAATTTCAAACAGCCCAAGAGCCATATTCCTGCCTGGCCCCAAGAAAAATGGGGTTGTAAATGGCAGTTAAGCTACTTCTGCTTTCATTCCATCCAGTTTTGTGTCAAGTGGAACTCAACTAATCTAGATGATCTGGGGCAAATAACTACAACAGTGGAGTGAGAATGTGTGAACTATTTTGTGTTGCTCTGTTCAGTTTAGTTTTAAATTAGAAATGGGAAGCTTCTTTCCTATTAGAAACTCTAATAACTTAGACAAATTGTTCAGGGTTTCTTGTCTTCATAAAATAGCCATATTCCTAGTTTTACTGTGAGGGAAACCGAGTTATATATATTTTTCTGTTGTTTAAAACAATGTTTGGGTTTTTTTAAATGTGCAAGAACCTTTCGGTGCATAGAGCTGTATTGAATTAAATCTAAGCAACCACAGATGATGTGGTTTCATCTTTATAAGCTGGTCTAAGCTTTTGCCCTTAGAAAGGCTTCTAAGAGTTCAAAGCACAGAACTGCTTGGTTGAACAGAGTCAAAGTGTGGTTGCACTTTTTTGGCCTTTCAGGAAATAATGCCAGCTTAATACAGGCTCAGGCATTATAGACCTTGCTGGGATCTATCATAAATAAAAATTCCCTTCCATTTTTACTGTACAAGGAAATGCCAAAAAGAAAAATGAAACATGTCCGAGCTCCAGAGGCTTTTACTCTATTTTCCATGGAAAATATATATTGATTTCTCCCCCTATTTACACATAATGAAATAAAACAGCTACATTTCAATGAGCTATTGTATATTCAAGCACAAGTCTTTCAATTTACACATTCCCAGCCAAATGCCTATTGGAATTCGTATAAGAGTAACAATGTATGGTTTTCATTCAGTATATACACATACAAGAAATTCTCTGCTCATCCATGAAATGTAGCATCTAAATACATTTCATATGTCTGAAATGATGGCAGAGCACATTAATGCTGTTTTAAACTCAGGGGGTTCTTTTAGTTTGTTTTCAGTTTAACACTCACTGAAGGACAGTGAGGTAACTTCAGAGGGAATGGTGCATTGTACTCTTGACCTTGATTGTATGCAGGATCTTATAAGCCCCTTCCTTTAGAGCTTTTGTATTTTACTGGCCTCCACTAGGCAATGTGACCATTTAAAATTGTATAACCACTGTTGGTACAAATGAAAAAGAGGACATCCTTAGCAACAATTTTTGCTGAACTCCAAAAATGTTTATTCCACTTCTATCCTCTGGTCTTTCTCCTCTTCTAGTTTTCCCAATTAATCTCCTTGTTTTTTTCCAGTAGGGAGGAGGCTGTAAGGCAGTGGTGGGCAATCAGGGTAATCCACTAGCAGGCCACGAGACAGTTTGTTTACATTGACTGTCCGCAGGCACCGCTGCCCATGGACAATGGGAGCTGTGGGAAGCAGTGCAGGCTGGATGTTTCCAAAGTCCTGGGCAGGCTCAGCCTGAGTCAAGTGCCAGTATAATAAATTCAAGCACTGCATTTTCTCTTGACCAACCTGGCTCCTGAGGGCTTATTAAATATTTTAGATTGGCACTTGACAGAGCAGCAGTAAACTCTCTCTCTAAGGCAGGATATGACAGATGTCTATACAGTCATGACTGGTATAGAAAGTAAATAAGAAAGTAATTTAATCCTTCTCATAATACAAGACCTATGGGTCACCAAATGAAATTAATAGGCAGCAGGTTTAAAACAAACAAAAGGAAGTATTTCTTCATACAACACACAGTCAACCTGTGGAACTCTTTGCCAGAGGTTGTTGTGAAGACCAAGACTATAACAGAGTTCAAAAAAGAACTAATTAAGTTCATGGAAGATAGATTCATCAGTAGCTATTAGCCAAGATGGGCAGGGATGGTATCCCTAGCTTCTGTTTGCCAGAAACTGGGAATGGGTGACAGGAGATGGATCACTTGATGATTACTTGTTCTGTTAATTCCCTCTGAAGCACCTGGCATTGGACACTGTTGGAAGATAGGATATTGAGCTATATGGACCTTTGGTCTGACCCAGTATGGCCATTCTTATGTTCTTGCATGCAGCACCTATTCATGAGAGGAGTAGAAAACAGATACTTCATCTGCAAAAAAGGGCTGCTTGAGAAAGAAAAGAGGGTAAGAGGATGGAGAGAAGATGTTAGAGAGTTTGGACTAGAAGAGGTCTGAGATTCAGGTGTTCTGGGCTGGCCTTATCAGTTCCTTATGTCTCACTTACCTGTGCTGTTATGTTGAGGAGAGCTATCTGGGGTCAGATTTGAATTTTAATTCCAGGGGTGGATTCCTGGAGTTCCTGATCTCTCTGCATTCCCTGAGGCTTCCTAACAGTCTCTGTAAGTAATTGAGATTATTTTCACAACTGGGGCGGGGAAGCCTTGTATTCAAATATGATAGATTTATATATTGTAGCTGGATTAATTTTGTTTTATTTTAAATTATTGGGCATTTGAGGGAATTCTACCAGTGGGAAATGACAAGGGAAGCTTAGTTAAGAGGTGCAAATGCAAAGATTTATTCTCTGATAGTCAATAACTTCTGTTACTACAAATAAAAGTTTAAATAATTAGGAAGGGCTTTCTAAATCCTACCCTAGTTAAATGCTCTCAGGGGGGTCTTAAAAATGTGGATTGAATTCTAGCCTCAACTCATCCCACTGTGATTACTTATTCATACTGTACATACAGCTACTGGGTTATAGGTATGTCACTGAAGCACAATACTTATTTTTCATGGGTGAGATATACTAATCTGAGATAACTTAATTTATATGATGCTGAAATCCAATCTGAGACTGGATTTTAGAGAGATAAATACATGCTTGATGAATGCCAACAAGAGCCGCTTAGCTTGTTAATTTAATGTCTTTAAAGCATTCAATAAAATGTGTGTTTGCTGTACATCCAGGAGTGGAATGTCAATTCTCATTGCTGTCATTATAAACTTAAAAAGAGAGCCCAATAATTGTGTCCAGTAGAAAAAATAAATTCATGAAGTCTATTTGCATTATTTCTTGATAGTAATTACATGAACAGTAAGGATCTTCTAGCTAAAGCAAAATGTAGCTTGATATGTATATGTTAAAATATAAACCTAGGAAACATATTTTGAACTATTTTTGTGATTAGAATGAATTTCAAGGCTCAAAAAAAAAGGCATCTTAACATGTGCCGAGTGAGTCAGAGCGTATTTTTTTTTAAAAGAGCCTGATTCTAACAAGTGAAGTACTGAAGCTACATTTTACTCACAGTGCAGTAAATAAAGAGAAATAAATTGCTTCATTTTTGTTAGAAGCAGAGTCATTGCTGGGAGATTAGCTTAGTTTAGGCAGCAGGAATGGTCTTGCTGTTAAGGCATTTGGATAGGAATGAGGAGATCAGGATTCTGATGGATTTTTAAGGCCAGAAGGGACCATTATATCATCTAGTCTGTTTTCAGCTCAGTTACAGGCTTCCTGTGTGACTTTGGGCATGTCATTTAGAGTCTAATTTTCAGAGGTTCTTACAGCTACAGCAGGAATTGAAGTCAAAGGGAGATAGAGATGGTTAGCTCCTCGGAGAATCGACCTAATTAAAGCTTGGCAGGAAATGGTTTTTCTGTCTGGCAAAAATTGTTGAGATTAAAAAAAAAACAAACCCCTCCATCCCAAATCAGGAAGAAAAGTTAAAATCTTGAATATTTTTGCAAACTGAAGATCTTCCCCTCACTGGAAATTCTGTTCAGGTCAATCAAAAACTTTAATTTCAGTTTTGACATTTCCCCCCTTTTTTAACTTCCCTTAGTCTAAATCTACTAAAATTTCAGAACAAAAATTGTTTCTACTAAAAAACTGGAAACTTTCTGTTTCAAAATGTCAAAGCAGGGTGTTTTGACTGTTTTCAAAACATTTTTTTCCCGAACATTTTTTAAATTGAGAGACACATTTCTCATACAATTTTAGTTTCAGTGAATCTGCATTTTTTAACAAAAATATTGCAGACTAGCTCTAGGCCTAATACTGTTCTGTCCCTCAGTTTTCCAATCTGCAAAATGGGAGTAAAGATCATTCTTTGCCTCAGAATGTTGTTGTAGGGCTAAATTAACTATTTTTTTTCCTCGGGTGCACTGATACTCATGGACATTAAGGCCATTAGAGAGTATCATGATAATCTATACTGACCTCTGGCACATTCCAGGCCACAGAACCTCATCCACCCTCTCCTACAGTAGGCCCATAACCTCTGGCTGAGTTACTGAAGTCTTCATATCTTCTTTAAAGACTTCAGGTTACAGATAATCCACCATTTACTCTAGTTCAAATCAGCAAGAGACCCAGATCCCACACTGCAGAAGAAGGCAACCCCCTCACCTCAGGTTTTGGCCAATCTGCTCTGGAAAAAAATTCCTTCCTGACCCCAAATATGATGATAAGTTTGACCCTGAACAAGTGGGCAAGACCTACCAGTGTGACACCTGGGAATGAATTTCTCTGTAGTAACTCAGAGCCTTCCTCATCTAGTGTCCAGTCTCTGAACATTGGAGATATTTGCTAATAGCAGTAGCAGATGGCAATCTCATGATATCATCCCATCCATAAACTTACCAAGTTTAGTCTTTTTTGCCCCACTGCTCCCCTTGGAAGGCTTTCCCACAACTTCACTCCTCTGATTATTAGAAACCTTCATCTAATTTCAAGCCTACATTTATTGGTGCCCAGTTTTTATCCATTTGTTCTTATGTCAGCATTGGTCCTTAACTTGAATAATTCTTCTCCCTCCTTGGTGTTCCCTCTGATGTATTTATAGAGAGCAACCCTATCTCCCTTCAGCCTTTATTTTGTTTGGCTAAACAAGCCAACCTTTTTAAGTCTCCTGTCATAAGGTAGGTTCTCCGTTCCTCTAATCATCCTAGCAGCCCTTCTCTGCACCTATTCCAGTTTGTTTTCATCTTTCTTAAACATGGGAGACCAAGATTGCTCACAGTATTCCTGATGAGGTCACATCATTTCAATATCTGTTAATAAATGTTAATGATAAGAATTCCCTTATCATGAAAGACAAATAAAATGTTATCTGGGTTTACTGTGAGATTCCAAGTGATTATCTGCATTTGAGGACGCATGACCACTCCACTTTGGAGTGACAAGGCTGGTTTGATGATGTCTATCTCCTCCTGGGTTATTAATATTAAATGACAGTTCTGGAAAAGACTCTGGCCAGAAGAGAGCTGTAGCCATGGGGCGTGAGAAGAAATGAGCTTGGTAATAAGGAACCAGGCAAAATAAATAAGATTTGGGAGTATTTCTAGCAAAGAAATGCAGTTTCTATTGATGTGATGAGATCTATATTGTCCGTTACTTACTAGACTAAATAAAGTCCAAAGCTCACTTTTGGACAGCGTGACTTCCTCTCATGCTCTGTATCTATTCATTCAGCTTTTGTCTGCAACCCAGAAAAGCTATTTGCAATCTATGCTATCTCTGTAAACAACTTGTTGCCCACATTTCAGTAACATATTTTCCTTGATATCATCCAGCTGCTAATTTCTAATTTTGTCTTGTATGAGGCCCTTGGAATAACTACCACTCTTCAAGCTACTCTTTCATCCTTCTGATTGTGTCTGCACTCCCCTGCTTCTCTACAGTTGGCTTAAGAAGTGCATTTACTGTGTAATCTAGTCTGTTCTGTCTTATCTTTTCTCTTTAAACATAAAAATCCTTAAGCAAATGTAAAGCTCTCTGGTTAACCCTTAAGGTAAGCATTATCACAAGTGTACATAGCTTGGTTCTTTCTAGTTTTTAGGTATTTGGAGGGTTTTTGTTTATATAACCAGATGACATCTTGTAATCAATAAATTGGCATCTGGCAGTTAAGTTTCTCAGCTTCATTTTCTATTCAGGATTAAAATTGCCAAAGATTCTTGTAACTTTCTTCTGAATTACATTTTTAGCTACCTTTCTGTCCCATCCCATTGTTTCCACATTGCTTTTTGTTTAGTCCTTTGTCCTGCTTTTCCAATTGCTACTGCTATTTTTGCTGTTTTCACTTTATTCCCTCACTGTTTTATTGCTGTGTTGTTGTTGTTTTCCCCCCTCATTCTTTCTATCCCTCTTGGAACCAGATTTCAGCAAATGGAGACTCCCCATTACCTGTGAAAATACTGCAGCTGTTAAACCGACACTTCTATCCAATCTTTCACTATTTTCTGTCCCTATATATAATCACTTAATTTGCACCACTTCACTCCCTCCTGCTAGAAAAGGGCAACCAACCATCAGGATCCCTTTTATATTGAAGCTCGCTTTCTCTCTCTTTCTCTTATTTATACACGAGCTATGATTCTGGCTTTTCCACTAGGTTCTATTTTTTGAATAAGTTCAGCCCTGGTCCAGAGGGGGGTAAGAAGTAATTTAGCATTTATGTTAGCAGCTTGGTTTAGACAAAGCAGAGAGTGGTTATATTGTCAAACTGAATGGGGAGATTTTTAGATATAGGTTGAATTGAAACCATCAAACTTGAATCATGAAACCTGCTGTGAAAGAGCAGAGTCACCTAGTTGAGGAGGGGAGTAAATTTTCTAGGATTTATTAAACAATAGAAATCAATCTTTTAAAAAAATGGCTACTGTTAATGTTTTTGTATAGCTTGGTCAGTATAATGTATTATTATTATTTATTAAAGTTCATCGTTAGGGAGTTGTTCTTTGAGCTATTTGTGATTATTATTTTTTTTAAATAAGGATTTCCTGCCTTTTCAGTTCATCAAAATTTCATCATAGATAATAACTTGTTTGTTAAGCCTGTTTATCAATAACATGTGAAACAAAAGAATAGTCTATAGCTCTCTCTGTTTTCTTGGGTGTGGGGGGAGGGGCAGATTGCTATCTAATTATATGAAAACAGTCTTGCATTCCAATGAAATTACTGAATATTTTCTTTTCTTTTGTTGTTGTCAGGTTGGGATTGATCATGCTAGTTAAAAGGACAGTTATATTCTTGCTAATTATTTTTCTCTTAAAAATATTGCATGAGCTTGTTCTACCACTGTGTCATACTCTTTCAGAACACACATTTAAAAGGAGCAGAGAATGGCAACCCCATGGGGTTTCCCTGTTGAGCCTTCTTGCTAACATGTTGCTCTATAATCAGCAGCAGTTATGCGCTACATTGAAGAAGATTTTGGCTTCCAGCGTTCTCATCCTATAGGCTTCCATCTTTCCCTGAGAAAAGCTGTGCAAAAGCTAAGGAGAGACAGTGGGGACAGGGAACTATAGTGTAGCTGAAAAGCACATAGATGCTCAGAAACCAGTTGTGGTCAATAATGAAACATTTACTATGTCAATAAATATTTGATAATATGCAAGTGTCATAAACAGATGGTTAAGGGTTAATGCCTCTTTTACCTGTAAAGGGTTAAAAAGTTCACCTAGCCTAGCTAACACCTGACCAGAGGAACCAATGGGGGAACAAGATGTTTCAAAAGGAAGGAGGGAAGTTTTTCCTTTGTTTAGAGAGTTTCAGTTTCAGCCAGAGTGAAAAAGATCAAGGACCCAGCCTCTTATCAGAGTAGTAAATTTTAGAAAGGAATAAATAGGTTTATGTTTATTTCTTTTTAACCTGTCTTATGCAAATTGAGGTAGAATCAAATTGGGTATTTGAGTATTTTTTTTTGTGTGTGTAACTAAATTTGTGCCCAGGGGAACATCCTCTGTGTTTTGAATCTGTTATCTGTGAGAGTAGCTGGTATGCTAATCTCTCCCAGAGGGTTTTCTTTTACCTTTCTTTTCTTTAATTAAAAGCCTTTTTTCTTAATACCTGATTGATTTTTCCTTATTTTTTTAGATCTAAAGGGATTGGATCTGGACTCACCAGGGATTGATGGGGGGTGGGGAAGGAGGGAGGATGGTTAATTTCTCCTTGTTTTAAGATGCAAAGGATTGGATCTGGACTCACCAGGGACTTGGTAAAGGAGTCTCTCAAGGTTACCCAGGGAGGGGAAGGTTTCGGGGGCACAGGGAGTGATCCAGACACTGAAATTCTGGATGTATGGCAGTGGTACCAGATCTAAGCTAGTAATTAAGCTTAAAAGTATTCATGCAGGTCCCCACATCTGTACCCTAAAGTTCAGAGTGGGGAAGGAACCTTGACAGCAGGGAAAATAAAAGATTTAGTTTTGTTGTGTTTCATATTTTGACTGCCCTCATGGTCCCAATTTGAGTCAGGAAAAAGAGCTACATTTTATAAACCATGACAAATTCATTATCTACATGTGGCTTTTGTTTGTGGTGAGAACTGCCCTAACACAACTAACAGAGCATTTAAACTAATAATATTTTGCTAAGAGAACACCAGACTGTAGATTATCTTTTCAGCTAACTTTTACATCAATACCTGTTTGCCTAATGAAGGTGACATACCTATCTGCTTAGGTAGACAAAGTGTGCTAACTCTTATGTACTAAGTAATTGTAGAAAGGAAGCTTTTCTGACCATAAATTATCTCAAATATTTTATTTTACTTCAATTTGTTGCTGTAGTCAAGACTTTATTATCTCATAATCAGATAATTGTTGGTCTTGTTGTTTATCTTGCTTTATTAAAGTCAATTACATGTGATTTATTAGTTATTAGAAAGGTATAAATAATAAACTTGTAGGCTAGTGGTAAATTAGCATTTTAATTGGACTTCCAATAAATTGTCATACAATGAATGCATAATTAGATATAAGAAATAATATACCATAGTAAAACTCACCTCCTGAACATGCAGGGATTATTAATATAGGTGGGGTTGATAGCACTGCCTATTATTCAAGTAATCTGTCATTTCCCATTCTAAAACCCAGGTTTAAATTGCTTATAACTTTGCTAAACTTTAGCTGTTCAGGCTGAAATTTTCCATGCTGGGTGTCTGTCTCAGGTGTAATCCTTCTGGAAAATTTCAGTCAAAATAGTCTAGCCGCTTCCAGGAATGAAGCCAGGGAAAAGTACATTGTTTTCTCATATAAAAAAAATTCTAGTGGCCTTTTCTTTGAATCTCTCCAGCACCTCCATGTTTTGAAGCAAGTACTTGAAATTTGACAGGGATGTGGGGTATGTGTCACAGATGTGCCTTTTGCAGTTCCCATGAAAATCTGCCTGAATTTGGCCTAGTAATAAGTATCTGAAAAATTGCAGTTCAGAGATGCTCATTATAGACTTAGATTTTAGCAGCTGAATTCCCTAAAGGTTTCCTACTGAGCATGCTTGAGCTGAAGGTGAGCATTACTTTCCCTGCAATTGTAGCTCTGGGCTATGGTGGGCTATCTGGGGCTGAGGTCAAGGCCAAGCAACTGAATCTGAGAGCAGGGAGCCTGTCTCTCTAGTGCTCTCAGTGATTCGCCCCTGCTGGGCTCAGGAAGCATAGAGGAGGAAATTGCCTGACTCAGATGCAGAGGGGACAAGAGTTGAACCTGTTTGGGGGTGGTGAGAGTAGATTGAGATGAGGATGAGGGATGAGGAGACAGGGACTGGCTTGGCAATGAGACGAGGACACAGAACCAAGGATAGGGGCATTGAGATTGGACGAGGAACCTAGGGAAGGAGATTGGGATGAGATGTCAATGATCTGAGGTTGGGAGAGTGACTAGAGGCAAGGGTGGGGAAAATAGTTTGTTTGAGGAGTCAGGACTCGGGTAATCTGAGACTGGCTTAGCAAGGAGACTGGGGACAAGATGGTGGGGAATACACTGGGAGAGGGAGGCTGGGAATGGCTGGACAAAGAGATTGGAACTGGGACTGTGGGGTGGGGAGGGGACATTGGGAGAGAGAGTCTGGAATGATGAGATTAAGATAGCTGAGCAAAGAGACTGGGCCTGGGATGAGAATACAGAATAGTAGAGGCCAGGACTTGCTAGGTTAGGCAAATAGAACTGGAATGAGGAGTGGAGAAGAAACAGGACTGGGACAAGGACAGGTTGGAGAGGGGTCAAAAGGGACCATACTTTGGGAGAATGGGCAGGAAAAGTCTGTCCACTAAAGCCGTTGAAAAAATATTATGTGATCATGTAACTAGAGACTGTATGATAATGGATATGCACAAGGAGGCTGAATTAAGGTTGCACAAACACCTTTAATTCTAAAATTTCCTAATTTCTGAATACTTGTCTTTGCAACCATAATAATGTGCTTTGGATGTAGTTTATATATGTATATGTGAAATAAATCTATAGAATTTGGGCCTGGTCCAGTGTCCACCGAAGTCCAGAGAGAGTCCCACTGAGTTCAGATCCCAGAATCTCTGGGCTGCAAAGGAAATAGTTCATCTTTCCTTTTACAAATATAAATTTATTTCAGAAACAAAACACATCTCTTGTCCATAAGTTTGAGCCATACTGAATCAGTAGGTGATATTTCTATAAGTTCAACAGTTTCTGATTAGCTACTATTACAGGTGTTTGTTCTGGATTTACTCTAATTGTGGGAAAAGCAATGCAATGCTGTGAAAGAGTACTTTACCCTAATCAGAGATAGTGGAATGAGCTCATCTAGGCAGGGACTTTTTATATGTATGAATATCATCCAGCATTATGGAGCCCTGATGTCAGCTGCGACCTCCAGATGCTTCCATATTGCAAATATTAATAAGATGAATACTGATCCTACAGTGGTCACACCAGCTGTCCAAAATCATTTGGAGGTTCTCATAATCTTTATTGAGGTATTTTTGGATTATATTGGGAACATGCAAATAATAAAATATTAAGATTTGAACATTACTCAGATTTGGGTAGCCTGATGTTTGGATCATATTCAGAGCCCCCAATTTAAAATAATCAATTGTCCCTCCGTCTCCCCTTTGCAAGACTTCTCCTTCTGTCCTATGCCCTCCCATGTCCCTTTCTGACAAGTTGCCAGTACTCCATCTCCTAGACAGCCCCCAACACAATCAGTTGATTTCATCTGGAGGAAGGGGCTGTAACTCTCCAATCTCTTCTGTCTGTTTCTTTCCCTTCAGTGCTCCTTTTGGACACAGTAGGAAGCATTGTAATATTCACTAACATTGGCAGCCAAATAAAACATTCCTGAGTGGCCCAGGCATTAGCCAATTATGAGAAGCTGACTAAATCCAAGTATCACCCAGACCATGGGCTCGTAAGAATTCAAGATTCCCCCTTCTAACTCTATAATGACAATTATAATACACCTCCAGCGAAGCTTTAAGGAGAACTGTGGCTGAGGAGTGGGTAATTGCTTTGATAGTGATCTCTATGAGTTTTTATAGTTTGGATAAACATCCAGGCTAAATCTTTTTAGGTAACTGCCCTCCCCAGATTTATATGGAGCATGACTCTCTTGAGGCTGGTTTATATCATGCTTTTATAGTTTGGCTATTGCAATAGTTTGTAATTTGCTGTTATATATAGAATGGCTGCATCCATGCTTGGGGTTTGTATCTTTCTTAACATTATTCCCTGCTTTTCATAGGCCAGAACACTTTAGTATAGATGAGAATCAAGCCCATAGTCGGTATCTTAAAAATCAGTAATGCATATGGATACACTATTGGGAAACAGGCTGGCTTATGTGCTGTCATACCATAAATAGATAATAAAAAGAATCATTATGCAATCAGTTTCAATATTCACTCAAATGCTGGCTACAGGATCCAATATTGCTTCCTGTGGAAGCAGCATGTACATAAGTATATACATTCATCCTCATCTGACCAGGTCAGCACATATGTGCCCATGCATAGTTGTGTGTCTGCATAGAATCCTATAAATATAGGGCTGGAAGTGATCTACAGAAGTCATCTAGTCCATTCCTCCATGTTGAGGCAGGATTAAGTGTTCCTCAACCATCCCTCACAGGTGTATGTCCTGCACAATTAATATAGGTGTGTATGTGTGCCGTTGATTGTGTTCTCCTATCCTTCCCCAGGACAATATTGTTAAAGATAGCAGCTGTAATACTATTGTGACAAATTTCAAATGCATGAAATTGCAAAATCATTCTGTATTATGCTAGGCATCAATGTTACAAGTTGATCTGCAAGAGATTTTCAGGAATGCATGAGACTGTGGAAATTCATGGAAATTTATTTCTGGAAAGCTTGAAAGACATGCAAATGAACTGGTAAAGATTTTCATGTTAACTTGCACAAAAACATATTTACTGGTTTCAACCAACACTTTCTCTAATGGATTATCATTGTACAGCTAGTTATCATGGTGTTTTTCTAACTGAGAGAGAATGGAAAAATTAAGTATGCCCTCACACATTTCTACTTGGCTGTGAAATGTGAGGGTCTTAATGTTATATAACTGTAAATACAACAATATTCCTTTAGGATTAATGCTTGGTTCAGGACCTACACAGGAATTTGTCATATGTCTGTTTTTGTCCTACTTTATCCAACTTGAAAATTCTACACTAGCTGTTTAAAATTTCACTTTACTATGTCCAGGCATGTGGGTCACAGGTTACGGTAAATCTGCTTTAAAATAGTGATATTATATCAGTATAATTATATTATAATCAATATTTCAATCCTCTTCACAATGCATATTTTAGTTCTCTTCCTCCTACTGATAGAGCAGTCACCTTCCCAACGGCTTTTGATTTTGGCTGGCTGCAGAGCTGATGTTTACATTTTTAAATTCAGGATGTGTTTGACAGCCAATTGCTGGAAGAGAACTTTCTATTCAGACTGTCAGCTTTGCACATTCTGTGGCCTTAGACAAAGCGTTCACCTCCCAGATGTTCAAACACTGAACTGTGACCTTATGTCTGAACAATTGTTACTTTCACAAAATTGTACTTTTCCATTTGCAGGTTAATTTTGTAATATTATGAAATAACAAAACACATTCTACCTGTATGGAAATTCTGATAGTAAGAAGGAAGACACATTAATGTATTACCTCTGGCAACCTACCAGTCATGGTGTGCAGAAGTCAGTGTGGTAAAAGCAGCTAAAAGCATAGCACTTTGGCAATGGGTTCAGCAGGATAATGCAGAACTGTAAAATCATGACAATTTAAATATGCTTAAGTAAATAGAAACATTCTGTCACCTTTGACCTAACTGGCCTATTGTGTTTTTCTGCCTTTGCTGATCTAGGCTACAGCTTGTCTGGTGCGACAGATATAGTAAGCAGCCTTTAAATTACTGCTGTGGGTACACAGTGATTAACTTTATATTCTATTCTGCTATCCTAAGAGTGTGTATTATTAGATATTACTATGATGTTCACTTGAGAAAATCATTTGAAAAACACAAAAAGGTCTTAATGTTCAAGTCTGATGTTCTCTCTGCCTGAGTATATAGAGTAGCAAGTTATAATAAGACTTTTAGAAGAGGAAAATAAAAATACAGCTCAAAAATATAGCACATAAGAAATAAATTCAGTGTAAATAAATAGAAGAATATTAAAGAAACTTAAAGATGGGGGCACATTGGATGGGATTGTCCAAACTCCTCCTAGAGTGGTGCATAGAGGCATTCCTGTACACATTGACCTTTGTTTCTCCTAAATGGAGAGTGGTAAGAGGTCT
Organism: Gopherus evgoodei; assembly: GCF_007399415.2. Taxonomy (NCBI): domain Eukaryota; kingdom Metazoa; phylum Chordata; order Testudines; family Testudinidae; genus Gopherus; species Gopherus evgoodei. The sequence continues at coordinate 29,275,036 of NC_044333.1, forward strand.
CTGTGACACCTCAAACCTTATCCTCTGGATGTCACAGGATGTGTTCCAGAGGTCTGGGTCTCAGTCTGGGTCCGGGTTCATAGCAGGAAAGAAAGATAACAGCTGGCCAGGTTGGGGATGAGAGTAGGCAAGTAAAGGTTGGGGTTTCAAACCTTGGTTCAGCTGAAATAAATAAATACAACCAATATGAGGCTGTATTATCTTTTCTGCTCTCTATCCCCAGGAGTTCTGGGGACAGCTGTAACCTGGGTACCATAGCTACCATGGAAATGTGCTGTTAGGGTCTGTGTCAGGGGCCAGAGGTGGTGAAGCCCAATACCCCTGGCAGAGGAGGTCTTCCCTGCTAGGTGCAGGACTGGTGATGCCAAATCCTTACCCTCCCAAAAGCCTCCTTCAAAAGGGGAATCCTACGGTAAGTTGGGAATGGTCTTGTAATGTGTCCGATGACGTGGGCTGTAGTGCACAAAAGCTTATGCTGAAATAAATTTGTTAGTCTCTAAGGTTCCACAAGTAGTCTTGTTCTTTTTGCAGATTCAGACTAACACGGCTGCTACTCTGAAACTTGAAATGACAGTGTGTGTGGCCAGTGTGGCCCATGACCTGGCTATTTTCTGGCCGACATTAAGTAGCCAGGAGGAAATTAGGGAACCACTTGATGCCCTAACCAGCAGCGGGGACTTAGGCAGCCCTTGGCAGGCCCAGTATCGTTTGTGTGTGGGGGGGTGGAGGGGTGCATGATGATAGTATGAGGGGTTCAAGCACATGAATGAATTCAGCCCTATGCGATTTGCCCAAGGCCATAGAGCCAGTCAATGTTACAGTAAGTTTCTTGGCTCCCCGTCCTTGCTCTATTTTTAGCCCACAGCTCACTCTGATACCACATGAGGAAATAGTGAGAGGTAAATGGTAAAAAGATGTTTGTGCACAGTTGAGGCATGGATCTAAACACACATTGAATTAGCAAATCAAATGAAATAAAAAAGCTACAGCAAAGAATAAATTGAAACATAAAAGAAGGCATCCAGAATCAAAGATGTTGTAATTGACAGTGTAGGAAATGGAGGCAGAGAAAACCAGTGATTACACTATTGGAGGAAAGTATTAGGGATGTTATTGCTTTACTTCTCTTTGAATATGGTTATGAAACTGCAGATGAACAGGAAAGTCAATTGACAAATACTTTAGTTACATGATCCTAATATCTTAAGCGAAACCATAAATACCCCACGGGCATTTTCCTTCTCCTGTTAAAAGAGTTGGAAGTACTGATGTTAACTCCAGTGAGAACAAGGCTGTGCCCCATGTTTGCCATTACTCTCTGTGGTAATGCAGAATATTTGGTTTTCCTCCCCCTACTATGCCGATATAATTCCCATTACTGTTAAAGGGACCATCACCTCCATGAAGAAAATAATAGATTCTATTGAATTTAAATTACAATCACTTTATTAATTCCACATTGTGTATAAATGAATTGCAGCCTGTCTTATGGAGTTTAATGCTGAATGATCCTTTATACCTTGGGTCGTTGATGAGCGCACACATCATCTTGTGTCACAACTCACCAAAAATACAAAGCAAAGTTTTTCTTACCACTTAATTGTTTTCATATATCTAGCAAAACCAGAAGACATGCAGGAAGAATAGATAGATGACTAGGAAAAGGATCACAGCATGAGAGAGGTATTACAATTATTGGAAGCAGTGATGTATATAAATAAATGCTGAAGCCACTGAAATCTTTCAGTATGTTTTACAGAATGAGCTAGAGTGCCTTAGAACCCATAGGGACTTGTGAAAGAGTCCAGAAAGAAACTATATCTCTGGGTTCATTAAATGTGATCTGCCTCTGAGATGGATGCCCCTTATGGATTTCCATACCAGGCACAGAAAAGGGGAAAAGAAAGAGCATTAGGATAACATATAAAGTTTCAGAGAGGTGAATAGAATCAATGATTTACCAGTGATCTCTTTCAGAAATATACTTAGAAATTCTAAAATTGAGAGCAGCATGTGGTGCTTTCTCGGAAGAATGATGCAAGGCTTTAAAATGAAGTTTAAAATGCAGATTGTGTAATTTCCTTTGAAAGAATTGATGGGTAATTCCTTTGTAATTATACATGGATGAATTAATTATTCTCTAATGAACTCAAATAAAACTTCATTTCATGGTGCAGACTTTTCTTTTCTTAATTAAAAATATCCAAGAGCATATTTCTAATAGACTGTGATTTTTCTCTTTTGGATTATTGCTGCAGTTATGCTTGTTTCACCCCTAATATGTTGACATTGGGTTGGCAGATCCTCTATTTAGACAATCCAGCTCATTACAAACTGGATTATGTCTCAACCAGTACCTGGGCACCAGGGTCAGAGATGTCTCTAAGGGCCCAATCCTACTTTTGCTGAAGTCAATGGAAAGATTCCCTAAGAGCATTATTTCCTTCTCCCCCCATTCTGTACAGCTGCATGGCTTGCAGTCACAATGTGGCTAGGAAGCACATTTGCTGCTCCAGGCTAGTGATCCCAAGAGCATATAGCCTCTAAGGCAGGGAGGATACTCTTGAGAGAAGAGTCATGGCCACATCCATCCTCACACTGGGCAGATGAGGTGACTGAAAGCAGAAGGGAGTACATTTTACCATCTGCCAAAAGCACAGTGGATCTCCCACTGAATCCCAGAACTGAAGCTAGAGACTCAAGAACAATTATGGTTGATTTCTCCCATGGTTGTGCTGCAGTGGGTGACCACACATCTAGTTCTAGTTTTTTTTCAAAAACCACAAACACATAAGGGAGTTATAAAATTATACCGATTTAGCCAAGAAGTTGAACTTCTATAGGCTATGACCATTTAATATGAATTGAATAATCAACATTCCAGTGTATTACTTTTTTTTTTTATTGTACAGTGGTACTTTTAAATCTACAAAATAGAAAGGTCCTTAGAGCAAGTATTTATCTCTGCAGTTTCTCTCCTGCATTGATGGTAATGGTGTGTTTGTAAGGCATGTATGTGTAAGGCTATAAATATACTATATATCTGACTAAATGTGTTGGCAACACTCTTTTGTATGTGTTCATTAATCAATGAATAATAAAGTTAGTATTGTGGTAGTACAATACATATGATATTAATAATATTGAAGTCACTGATCAACAGCTATATTATATCAATGAATATTAGTTATTGTGGGATTCAGTGTTCATTGTTGCGTGAAATTTGTCTTGATGTGGAGAAGTGCTGTAAGACACTCCGTGCTACTTAAGACTGTGTTAAGGCCATACGGGAGTTTCAGAGTATTAACACAAGACATCTGTGTCACCATTGGGACCAGAGGTATGCTATGGGGAGGATGCAAGGACAATCTAATGGTAATTAGTGCATTAATATATTGGATAGAAGAACTGTGTGGTTACTACTTCAAAGAAAGGAGATTTTGCCTTTACAACTCTACAGCCTAGCCAGGAGTTGAGAGAGATTTCACTGCCCTAGGACTTCTCTGTCAGAAAGTATAATTTATTGGGTCTCATGCAAGGGAAGTAAATGTCAACATTTCTGTATAGAATGAAGTTTTTCATTAAGTGTATGTTCCTCTTAATCCAGGGATCATGTCTAGTACTGGAATCTAGGTGGTAAATATTAATTTTCCCTTCTTTAAATATATGTTTTTGTTACAATTCTCAATACCACTCTGAAAAATAAGAGGCCAGGTTCAGGCACAAATGTAATGGATAAAGGTACAGGTGTGAAAGCAGTTTCATATTTCCAACATTTCTGAAGACTTTTCAGCAGAAACTCAAATTCATTTATCCTCTTGATTATTCCTCTCCATCAATACACCTACACCTTATATAATTATGAATGTAATGATCTTGAACCTTCACATGAATGCAGCCTGCTGAAGCTTGACAATTGCTTTTTATTATCATTCACGTCTTGTATAACAGAGGGAATGTTAGTTGGAAAAAAAATATGCTCTCTGACTTTGAATGTCACTTAATTTTGTGCTTTGAAGCTATAAGGTGATGATGTCAGTTAGATCCTAAATCAAAACAATATAATGATTTAGAAACATTGGTACCTATGTAGGTAATTTATTATAATGTTTCCATATTAAAGCTCTTTAATATCTCAGAAAGCTGTTTTGACCTTTGACTTTGGATACTCACCATAAAGAATGAAAAAAATTCGTATAAATGCAACATTTATCATTTGCTTTATAGTAAAGGGCTGGGAACATATGTTTGTCAGTGATCAGGTAGGAGCAAGAGTCTGGTCTACCTGTTAGAGCTGAATCCAGGATGGGGTAGGCATGGGAGCAAAGCCAAGGGTCAGAGTCAGGAGTCAGAATTCAAAACCCTAAAGCCAAGGGTTAACTGGAGTCGCAGTCAGAAGGAGAAGAGGATCTAAGCCAGGAATCAGAAGTCAGGAGGAAGCTGGGGGCTAGAACAAGTACAGGAGGAGGCTGGAGCAGGAGCTGGTGCAGGCTGGATCTGAAGCAAGACTAGAGAGGGCAGAGGCAGGGTTAGTCTAAAGCACAGCTGCAGACTCGGCCTATGCTAAGCAGCCACTGGACTGCTGGTGCTATTGAGTTTAAGTACCAGCCAGCCTGCTGACTCCTGCAACCAATCAGGTGCCACAGTCCATCACACAACTTATATCAGAACCAACTGTGTTCACTGGGTTGCTAGGAGACTGACTCTGCTGCAGGCTGGTGCCTGACACTATTGTTTTTGGCCCAGAGTAATCTTTGGGGGGAAAAGTTAAATGTATTTTCCATTGATCCTAATCAATTGCAACTTAAAGGTCATAAAATGCTCCTACCTCTTTTAGGCACGTTTCCAATGTGCTATTATTAACCAGGAGCTATATTCAGTCCAAATGTCAATGTCTTAGTATCAGAGGGGTAGCCATGTTAGTCTGGATTTGTAAAAGCAGCAAAGAGTCCTGTGGCACTTTATAGACTAACAGACGTTTTGGAGCATGAGCTTTCGTGGGTGAATACCCACTTCGTCGGATGCATGTAGTGGAAATTTCCAGGGGCAGGTATATATATGCAGGCAAGCTAGAGATAATGAGGTAGTTCAATCAGGGAGGATGAGGCCCTGTTCTAGCAGTTGAGGTGTGAAAACCAAGGGAGGAGAAACTGGTTCTGTAACTGGCAAGCCATTCAGTCTTTGTTTAATCCTGAGCTGATGGTGTCAAATTTGCAGATGAACTGAAGCTCAGCAGTTTCTCTTTGAAGTCTGGTCCTGAAGTTTTTCTGCTGCAGGATGGCCACCTTAAGGTCTGCTATAGTGTGGCCAGGGAGGTTGAAGTGTTCTCCTACAGGTTTTTGTATATTGCCATTCCTAATATCTGATTTGTGTCCGTTTATCCTTTTCCGTAGAGACTGTCCAGTTTGGCTTATTTGCACCGTGGTGTCTAGGAAGTGGACCTCCCATGTAGATTGGTCCAGGCTGAGGTTGATGGTGGGGTGGAAGCTGTTGAAATCCTGGTGGAATTTTTCCAGAGACTCCTTTCCATGGGTCCAGATGATGAAGATGTCATCAATGTAGCATAGGTAGAGAAGGGGCGTGAGTGGACGAGAGCTGAGGAAGCGTTGTTCCAGCTCAGCCATAAAAATATTGGCATATTGTGGGGCCATGCAGGTGCCCATAGCGATGCCGCTGATCTGGAGATATATATTGTCATCAAATTTGAAATAGTTGTGTGTGAGGATAAAGGCACAGAGCTCAGCAGCCAGTTGTGCTGTAGCATCATCAGGGATACTGTTCCTGACAGCTTGTATTCCATCTGTGTGTGGGATGTTCATGTAGAGGGCCTCTACATCCATGGAGGCTAGGATGGTGTTTTCTGGAAGGTCACAATGCATTGTAGTTTCCTCAGGAAATCAGTGCTGTCACGGAGGTGAACTACCTCATTATCTCTAGCTTGCCTGCATATATATATACCTGCCCCTAGAAATTTCCACTACATGCATCTGACGAAGCGGGTATTCACCCATGAAAGCTCATGCTCCAAAATGTCTGTTAGTCTATAAGGTGCCACAGGACTCTTTGCTGCTTTTACAAATCCAGACTAACATGGCTACCCCTCTGATACTAAGACATTGACATTTGGACTGAATATAGCTCTTTAATGTCTTAGTAGTTTGTGATTAAAGAACTTGTGCAAATCTTCCTTGGCTCTAGATTTCTTTGCCTTCACCTTGTCCTGTTAGTCAGAGTCTATGACTCCTGTTCTTCACGTACAAGCATCTTCTAAGGTGACACTGATCTTCATGGACTCCTTCAGCATCTCTTGCAACCATTGTCTGGGTCTTCCTAGCTGTATTGGTCTTATGATAGCTTTTGTAATCTCTGACCAAGAAATCCTATGTCTCATCTCACATGACCCAACCATCTCAGTCCATGCTCTCTCAGCTTTTTCATGACGGGAGCTACTCATATCATGGCATGTATCATTTCTGTCAGCTGACAGCTCTCATCTCACACAGCATCCACCTGAGCATTCTCAGTCACCAGTGTGAAGTAGTTATTCTTCTCTCCTCTTCATTGGCTAGCATTCCAATGCCTAACTTATGGATGGCCCAATCATGGCTTTATACACATTAATTAACATTTTTATTGCAGAGAATTCCCACCAACTCCCTGCATTTGCACGAAGCGCTCTTCATGAGACTCCTAATGTCCACATCCACATGCCCATTATCGCTCATTACTGAACTGAGGTATTTAATTGTTGCACAGAGGTTAACTGTATATCAGCTAGTTTTACTGGTTTCTCATTATCCCTTTCAATGAAGCATTGCATGTATTTCATTTTTTGTTGGCTAACCCATAAACCACTTTCTTCTCATGTACTCCTCCATCATTCTATATCCCTTTCCAGTTTGTATTTATCTTTGCAACACAATATAATATCATAAGCACAATGCATACTGCATGGATCCTCTTCCCCAATCCCCTGAATGAAAGTGTCCATTGCAATCACAAATAGAAATGGACTTAAGACTGATTTTGGGTATAGACCCACCCTCACTGTGAATGGATCACTGTAGCTGCAGCTGCTTCTCAGTGGTGTTGTACTGCCCCCCCCCCACATGTCCATGATAATCTGAACATATCTGGTAGATCTCATGGCCATATCAATTCTCTAGAAACTCTGTCATAAGCCTTCTCTCGGTGTACACTAAATGCTATTCATCGTGACTCTCCCTGTAATTCTATTGTTTACCCTCCTGCCATAAACCCGAATTGGCTGTCATTTATTTGATGCTTTAGTCACTTACAATGTCTTTTCCTGATAATTCTTTCCAACCATTTAATTGTATGACTCATTAACCTTATGAGTCTGTAATTCCTCTGCACATACATTTCACACTTGAAGATAGATACCAGCATGGTCTTCTGCTGCTCATTGGGTGTTTTTCCAGTTTTGGGGACTAAATCGTTGAAGTTTATCATCATCACACCCCCTCAAGGCCTAATGCTTTAAATGCCACAATTGGTACACTGTATGACCTCACTGCCTTCCCATGTTTCATCTTCTTTAGTGCAGTCTCAGTCTTTACCTTGGTGACAGGTCTTGTGAGGTTATTGATTGCACATACTTCTCTCAATGGTCAACTCAGTTTCTCTTAACTGAGCAGTTTCTCTAAAAAATCGCTGCCGTCCCCTGCTGTCTTCCACCACTCCTCTTCCATGATTCGACACTTAATTAGCCAAATTCTGATTCACAAATCAAAGTGTTCTTTGTGTTGTTACTCAGCTAGTTCTTATACTTGAGCTTTGACAGTTTGGCCACTCCTCATTAGCAGAGTCCCAAATATTAGTCAGTGTAGATGCATCAGAAAAATACTTTCAGGTTTGTTTTTTTTTCAGAATAAGGCTTTGATTAGAAAGGCCTGTAAGCACACTTAAGTCAATTGGACATAAGTTTGTGCCTAAGTACTTTGCTGAATAGGGATTAAGTGCCCAAAGGCATATTCCAATATAACATCAACCTAACTCAACTAAGCACACTCAGAGAAAACACAGCTCTACCAGGTGAATAATACTTAGTTCTGCTTGTGCAGGAGGGAGAGGAACAGCCAAATCAGGAGGAAAGTCAGTCTTGCATTATGTTGTTTGTTCTTAACAAACAAGAAAATCCTAAAAAGAAGGAAGAAAGACTTGAGTTTTACACATTCAACATGCACACGCATGCTCATGCTTGTGTTTGTGTGGGTGTGATGGGTTAATAGCAGGGTGGGGAATCAACCTATTCACAGCATCTGAAGTTTCAATATGTCCCTCTTTCTACTTTAAAAAAAAATCTAATAATTTTTAAGGGCTTACCATACTAAGACATAAATCATCAGTGCATGGTAGATTGCCCATCAAAACACAGGAATGAAATCCTGGCATGTTTGACATCATTGCAGATTTTGCTATTGATATCAACGTTGTTGGTTGTTGTGTTTATTAAAATCGTGCCTATGGGCTAATCAGGAACAAGCCTCTGTTGTGCTAGGCACTGTACAAATACAGAATAGTAGACTGTTTCTTGTCTGAAAGAGTTTACACTCTTAATAAAGAAGATTGACAAAGACAAGGGAAAGAGAGAGAACCTACAAACAGAATGATGGTTTGTGAACTTCATGCTAGTTTTGTGTTTTTTTGTTTGTTTTAGGTGGGGTTTTGGTTGGAGGAGGACAGGGCAATAGAGAAGATGGAATGGAGGAAGAAAGAGGGGATGAAGGGCGGGTGGAGATAGATTGAATTAATGGAGCCAGGATTTCACCCAGAAGATCTTTGTGGGACAACTAAGCTATTTGGCTCCATATGGCTGGAAGTCAAATAATAGATGCCAGCTCCAACTCTTCCCAAGATTCAGACTGATTGTCCAAAATTCAAACTACTGTATAAATCCTAAATCCAACTCCAGAAGACCAAACTTGACTGCAGTTGTCTGCTGTGCTTATTGCAACATCTAGAGATGATGCTAAACAAGGTCCTCTAACATTGTTATGTAAACTGTCTCATCATTACTGGAGCACAAGTACCTCAAAGCAAGGGTATGGGCTAAATTAACAATATTTGTGACCCAAAATTGAAAAAAAATATCTGTGAAAGCACATGACTACAAGATCATTTAGGTGCATCAATTACAGGATAGGATGATAGCAAATTCTGTAAGGAATTTTTCCATCTTACTTTATCCTCTAATGAAGACCATTGTGAAAGCAAAATCTGTTAGGTGATTGTTGCTGGTTACCAGGTTATACAAACCTCTATCAGAACATCTTTTATGAAGATGATGTGCAAGATATTTAATGCAAATGATACTCTTTTAAAATTATATTTTATATAATTTCTCTTACTAAATGTGTTCAAAGGATGTTATATATGTACATAAACTAAAGTAATCTTCCAGTGGGCTTAAAATCAGTATAAATGAATTATAATAATATATTCATTCATTTCAATATGTTGACGTTAATAAACTTGATATAATAAAAGGCACATCTTACACTTGAAAATTAATTGATTATTTGATTTCACCTGGCATTTTAGGGTTGATTCAGAGCCCACTCCAGTAGGCTTTGCTTCAAGCACTTAGCTGAAAAGTATACGAGAAGAGCTGCTTGCATATAGATTTTTTCTATATTATTTCAGGGTGTTTTAATCTTATCTTCACATTTTGTTGAAGCACTAAATACAATTTAAAAATCAGTTTTCTGATAGGAAGAAATTGTGAAGAAAAGTGTGCCCAAGGAAAATAATCGTTCTCCATTTTTCTGGTAGCTTGCTTTCACAAAACACTCTTTCATGAATAACCCTTTGGGAATAAGGATTTAAGAGTCTTTTTAGTTCAGTTCAACAACTGAGTTAAAATGCAGTTGTAAGATTTTGGGTAATGCTGTCAATTAAAAACATTAACTCAGATGAAACTTGCCTAATGTGTTTAAGTCATTTTTAAACACCCATCACTTTCTGAAAATAAGCCGAAAGGAAGTAATGCATGAAAATAAGTAGTTAGATTTAAAAATATATTATTGCTTATCCTTCATTTGCTCTTTGATCTAATTGGTTAAGGACATTTAGTGTTTGTTCATTTTGGCTCATAATGTATCTGAAGACATTTACATTTAGAAATAGGGATTTAAATATATAAAACAGCTGCTTTTTAAATAGAAAGTCTAATTATGCCTATGATTACATTCAATTTTGATTAGTATGCATACAAGTCCTTACTTTCCTTGCATATTCAAGCTGAGATATGGATCACTGGAGCTAAGATTAAACTACAAAAGAAGGACTTGAGAAATGCATGGCTAGACCAATGTGAAAAGTAAATGCTGGTTTTTATCACTAAAATGCTTATTTGTCATTTTAGCTACACACAGACTTGGATCCTGGAAGCAGCAAAATCAAGTATATCCTGTCAGGAGATGGAGCTGGGACAATCTTTGTGATCAATGACAAGACTGGAGATATTCATGCTATGAAAAGACTTGACCGTGAGGAAAAGGCAGAGTACACGCTAACAGCACAAGCAGTCGATGGGGATACAAACAAACCTCTGGAGCCGCCTTCAGAATTCATTATTAAGGTTCAAGACATCAATGACAATGCACCAGAGTTTCTTGATGGCCCATATCATGCCACTGTTCCAGAAATGTCCATTGTGGGTACGTACACCTAAACATATAAAGAGCTTTGAAAAGTCACCCTTTAAAATAGCCCAGTGCACCAATGATGGAAAAAATATTTATTTCATTTCTATTTCGTTTTTTTAAAATTCCTTCTTGACCAAAGTGCTCAACTACAGTACAATAGGTTGAGACCCTCAGTAATAAGAAAAGGACTATGAGTTATATTAAATTGGCACTTTTTGCACAATAATACTTCAGTGGCCCAAATTTATAGTCTGTTTATGATGTTATGGAGAGTTGTTACTGAGGAGGATTTATCAAGATTTGTTCCAAATGCCACTCTAATCCTATTGATATTTTGTTATGTTTAATTATCTGTTTGTGTGTATTTGTACACAGATGTAGCACTTACAATATGTGGACACATACTCATTTATTTTCCTCCTCATATAACTATAATCAGCTAAAAATATGAAAATGAAAGATGTTATGTCTAGAAACTGATTGTGGGCTTAAGCACTTAGCCATATGATCTGAAAATGAGGGAGTTAGAATGGACAAAGAGAGAAAGCTGGGAAGAAGATGATGATGAAGGGAATGAATGTGGTTGAAGGAAAGGAAAATAAGAAAACACATGCAAAATGTACTTGTTAATAGATTGTATTGGTAATGTGTACATTTATATTCCTTCATATGTATTTTTTGGTGTGTGTGTGTGTGTCTTGGATGGGGATATGTTTGTTTCATTGTGCAATTCTGGGGCACATTTTGTTTTATATATCTATATCTGCAGCTGTCTAGACATATACCTGTACATATAGGTAGAAAGATACAGACACCTAGGAGCATATTGAAATTCAATATGTAGTATCTTACTCTGAGAGGATGTCATAAACAGATAGCTAAGGGTTAATGTTCTTTTACCTGTAAAGGGGTAACACCAGTAACCTGAAACACCTGACCAGAGGATGAATCAGGAAACAAGACTTTTTCAAATCTGGGTGGAGGGAAGTTTTGGGTCTGAGTTCTTTGTCCTTTGTCTTGTTCTGTGCCCTCTCGGCTCTGAGAGCGATTTTTCTATCTCCTGCCTTTCTAATCTTCTGTTTCCAAGTTGTAAGTACAAGGATAGTAAGACAATTGGTTTATATTGGGGTTTTTTTGTATTTACATGTGTGTAGTTGCTGGAATGTTTAAATTGTATTCTTTTTGGATAAGGCTGTTTATTCATTTTTTTCCTTTAAGCAATTGACCCTGTATAGTGTCATCTTATTACAGAGACTATTTTTAATGTCTTTTTCTTTCTTTTTTTTATATAAAGCTTTCTTTTTAAGACCTGTTGGAGTTTTCTTTAGTGGGGACTCCAGGGAATTGAGTCTGCAGCTCACCAGGGAATTGGTGGGAGGAAGAAGTCAGGGGGAAAATCTCTTTGTGTTAGATTTACTAAGCCTGACTTTGCATATCCTCTGGGTGGGGGGGGAGAGAGATTAGCTCTCTCAGTACTTGTGTTTCCAGGACTGGAAGCAGGGAATCTCCTAGGGTCGTCCAGGGAGGGGAGCCTGGGAGGAAGTAACCAGGAAACAAGGGGAGGGGGTTATTTCCCTTTGTTGTAGGACTCAAGGCATCTGAGTCTGGGGGTCCCCCAGGGATGGTTTTGGGGAGACCACAGTGAGCTAGGCACTGTATAATTCCTGGCTGGTGTCAGCTTTAACAGGTCCAAGCTGGTAACTAAGCTTGGAGGTTTTCATGCTAACACCCATATTTTGGATGCTAAGGTCCAGATCTGGGAAAAAATGTTATGACAGAGGATGTCCCCTGAAGCCAGTATGACTAATTGCAGAGCACTCAGTGTGAGGGAGGACATCCAAAACAGGCCATAGAAAGTAAAGAATGATTTCTAAGGTTTACCAATATTAAACTGAAAATAATGTGGTTTTCGGCAATTCTTGTACTCTATATGGCTGTCAAGGCAAGATATACATAGACGCTCAATTGAAGGCATGCCAAGCCTCTTTACAAACATAATAGTGCCCTGTCAAAGAGTTTGGAAAAGAGCATTCTGTTCTATTGCAGTGAAACATACACACACATGATATATGGGGCTAGAACTGTCATCTTCCGGCAATTCAGTACAATGAGTTGTATGAGGACCTTTTCAAATCTAACTGCAGCAGACCCAGTAGCACTAGCATAGTTGTGGTAGGGTTTGCATGTCAATTATAATACTTCTCAAGATTTGATGTCTTGGTTGCTTTGAATCACTTCTACTGGAATTGATATGTGCATTTTCAGCCGGAACGTCAATTCCTTTACCAAAATACATGTTTAATATGCTAAGCTGTTTTAATTGTGTAGTAGCACACACATAATGTGGTCCTGGTTTCAGATGATATTTTTGCCAAGCTCTAAGCAAATGGCTTAATTAAATTAAAAAGGGGGGAGAGGACAAGAAAGACATTGTAGGCTTATTCTTATATGAACTGGACTGACTGGGCATTCTGAAGTAAAAACTAGAAGGGAAATACAAAGATATGTCTGCAGGAGGGAAATGGTTTCTGAGCATTAATTCTATGATTAAGAATAATTTATATAGCCCATAATGGTATGCAGCACTTTAGAAACATAGATTAAGACATCAGATGATTCCTGCTCAAAGATGCTTCAATGTAAGTAAGACAAGGCAAATCATAGACAGGGCACTGTGTAGCAGGTTAGATGGAGGAAAGCAGGGGTTACTGATGAGAAGGAGCAGGCTTTGTTGAAAGAGATGATATTTAATGAGGCAATTGAGGAGGAAAGAGATGGTGGATGAGAGCAGAGGAAGGGAAGAAACTGAGAAGGAAAGAGGCAATGAAGGAGCAGTAAAGAGAAAGGATGGGAAAAACATATGGAATGTGAATGGGATTTAGGTACAAATGAAACTAGTAATATGGAAAGGACATACCATCAATGGAGAGAGAAAAGAGCATGTAGTGAGAGTGACAGGAGCAGTAAATGAAATCAGCAGTGAGTTTTGGACAGACTTGAGGAGGGAAAGGTGAGAGGCAGGAAATCTGGACAGTAGGAGTCTGCAGTAATCAAAGCAAGAGGTGGCCAGTATGTGGACAAGAGTTTTAGCAGGTGGGATAATGAAAAAAGGATGTTTTGGGGGAATGTTAAAGAAGATCTGATAGGACTTTGCAAAAGATTATATATGGAGGGTATAGGAGATGAGAAAAACATTGGTGTCAAAATGTTAACCTCGGAAACATGAAAGAAGAAGAGAGTTATCAATGAAGGTAGAGTAAGGATGGTACAGTGTCTCATTCCCCCCATGTGCTAGAAACACATGGAGGCACAATTGCTCCTAAAATTCCCATTGAGGTGAGACAGCTCTGCCCCTGAACCTACCAGGCCTATGCCTCTTCCGTCTGGTACAACATAGCCAATAAATATTTTATTTTCAAATGCTATAGTTAATATTCAAACCCTTAATAACAATAACAACAACCAAGGTGAAAGCAAGTAATAAGTAATCTCAAAAAAAGACTTGGATTTAGAATTACCATATGACTTTTGCATGAAGCAGACAGGAGGACAGCATATGTGTCTAAATATCCCTATGCCTTATATTTTTTCTTTATGTAGCATTCCATGGGATGTACTTTATTTTCAACCTATTACTCCAAAAAAGCACCAACGGCAAATACAAACCCTAATTCTGAGCTGCCACTCCTGAACACAGAGCATGTATCTCACTGAATTATGTGGATGATGAATAACTATAAAATCAATACAGCATATGCAGTTCTTCCTGTTAACCTGTAATACTACTAAAAGTCAAGGCTGACATTTTGAAGGCAAGAACATTGCTGTTTTACCAATATTACTGTTACTTCTTTGACTATTCTCTCTCCTTTTAACCAACTAGAAGCTATATCAAGGGCTATAGTAAATATATATTATTTTAACTTTTTTAAAGTATTGTCATGTTTGTTTTAAAGTCAGTTTCCATCATCTATCAATATGTAGGGGAAAGACTGATGACTTCTTCCAGAGTTAGAGGTTGTTTTTTGTTTGTTTGTTTGTTCGCTGTGCTCTCAGTATGTTGCTTCTGTTATCCACTTCAGTCCCCTTTAAGAGAACTCCACACACCCTTGCTTTTTTATTTCAGCTGTGTGATTATTTTCACTAACACAGTCCTCACTAAGACAGGGTTTTCGGAACTCATATGGTATGTATAGTGCTTATACAATGAAAATACTATACAAATCATTTCATTTCTGGGTAGCTGGAAAAAGTAATACACAAGATACAAATGAATACACATTAAGTTCTCTAGCATTCCAAAACTAACACATCCCTCTTTCATTGAGATTCTGACATAGTGTAGCTTTTCAAACATAATATATGCATCTGATATATCCTATACTGCTGCATGTTATAATTTCTCGTTTGACAGCAATGTGGTGGGTACTGTACAAAACATTGTCCCAAGGTGCTAACTATATGAATAAGTACATGGATAGTACAGTTGACATGCACTCTTGTATATGTATATCTACAACATGGATAATATATCGGGTTTGTGGGGAAGCTGGAGCTTTGCAAGTGGAAACCGTCTCTAGACATCATGTACACCACATGTAAACATGCATTTACATATGTAATCAGTATGAACATATGCCACATGTTGTAGATGAATGATGCTGGAAAATTCTGATTCCCTGCAAAGACTGTTTGCAGGACCTTCCTCCAGCAAATGGTGCCAAGGCAATCTCTATTCCAGTGTTATTTCCTGCAGGAATGATGCTGACTTTTCAGCTGTCTTGACTGCACACTCTTGAACACACACACACTGAATGATGTGCACAGTCACAGTGTTCAGGGATAATTTGAAATAATTCTCTTTTTTTCTGAGGAAGGAGTGGGCTTCATGCTCCAGAAAAAGCCCTGAGGAGCACACACAGTTCACCCTTACCTCAACCCTCAGTTTCCTTCCTTTCAGCTCTGTCACAATAATCATCCTCCTAGTCCATCTCAGCCCCCTTCCCTCTTTGGTGAGACTGAATGTTCTGTACAGTTTTAATACTGCTCTGATCTCCTGAGGATCCCAGGGTTGAGAAGGAGGGAGGAAGTCAAATCTGAATGCCTGTCTCCTGTGTGGCAGCATATGTTAGCAGGGCTGCTCACAGAAATGCACTTGGGAAGTAGGAAATAACTTGCTTTCAAAGGCATTTAAGCTGCATTCTGTACAAATATGTTTAAGCGTCATGAGACCTGACGAGACACATTTTGGAAAAGGACCCAGGTGAGAACCTCTAGAAAGAGATCCAGATAAGTATGGGGAGGAAAGGTGGAGTACCCAGTGGTTCAGTTGTTTTTAAATTTGTTCCTGAACTTGCATCCTTTGTGTAACAGCCAATAATGATGTCATTATGTACAGATGAGTGAGCTAGCTTAAAAAAAAAATAAAAGAACCAGGTCAAACTGAACTGATCCCATAGTGTATCTTTGAAAATGCCTGGATAAGTCCCCCTTTCGTGCTTCCTTCTCCTCAACCGTTCACAGATTCCTTAGTTTTGGTGAGGTTGCTGCAGGCCTGATAAGGTGCCCTGGTATGGATGTGGTCTTCAAATGTCAATTCTGTGGTGGTATGCAGAGAAGGAACAGCAAGGCAGGCTCCATAGTTCTGTTTTGAGCAGGCAGGCTCCATAGTTCTGTTTTGAGCAAAGGGTGCTTAGAGGTCTATGGTTCTGCTAATGGTCAGCGGCAGAGGTTCAGGAGAATAGAAAGATGCATTGAATAGAATGACAGATGTGCTGGTGCAGGGAAGAAGGCGAGACAGAAGAAAGAGAGAGATTAGAAAAGTGAATATTCACAATTTTTGACTAATTTCAGACAAACTTCCAAATGTTTCATGGTTTATCTGACCTAAACCTCCAGCTATTTGAAAGTTCTCCATCACTTGTCATAATAAAACACAGTACATAGTGTGATGCAGCATGGCAGTGCACTAAAAATAAATTGCACCTGCAATGCGTCAAAAATTGAGTGGATGAATTATTTTAGAATAATTCAACTTCTCTTTATTATGATATTTCTCAACATCAAAGATTTCTTTCTTGCAAAATGTCTTTCTTGGAAAAGAAATTGGATTTTCAGGTTAGTATTTGCTACTATTGCAGTTTTAATCTGAATATATCTGCTTTCTTTGGGCCAAATCTGCCCCCAGTTACACTACTGTATATCAGGAGTAATTCCAATTGATTTGGCCAACTGTTATTTCACATATACAAAACAGACATATTTCACATAAACACACATATAAAAAGCATGTGGTACACTGTGTGTGTGTGTGTCTGTGTCTGTGTTTCCCTTTCTCCCAAAGGTATTAATTCTACTCTAGTTACATATTGTTTGCCAAAAGGGACAAAATTTGTTGTATGTCATCAACATCCCAAGTCTGGTATAAATAATGATGGAGTAACTTGGTAAATTGTAAAGTTGTGATAAAAACCCGAGATGTAATATTATCAAGTCCCACCACACTCTCTTGCTCTTCCCTTCCGCCCCCGCCCCGTATATATTGATTTTTAAGACACTGTGCATGACTGTTAAATCAATGATAGTCTGTCACAAAAATGTTGACTAAAAGTACTGTATTACTAGGGTCAACTACAAATTAGCCCAAAGGGTAAACTCAAAGGAAGTGCAAAAGCTCAGGGAAAAAAAACAAAGCAGATGTTGTAAAATATGGCTACAACGTAACAGCTGTTAGAAAATGTATATGATCACTTTCTCTTGTTCCACTACTTGTTCATCTTGTGCATAATCAACTTTTTGAACTCTGGCACTGAGGAGTCATTTAAATAAGGGGTTTTTTTTAAAGAAATGGAAATTATATGTATCTTTCATGTACCTTGTGAATGACCTCAATGGAGCTTACCAGAATGAAAGGCAGATAGGCAATAATAAGCATAAGAGAATTAGTTAGGATACAGAAGAAAAAAACACATTCTTCACCAAAATTTTAACTTTTATTAAGGTTTTTTTGGGGTGGAGGAGGGAGGAAACTATTGATCACCTCTTTTTTTTTTTTTAATTTTGTAATTTTTTTTTTGCACCTTTGGTTTTGCGTATTGGTTTCAATCAGCATCAGAATTGGAAATTTCAAAAATATTTTTTGTTTGCTAAATGGCTGAAGTATGCTTGGCATTGTATATATAGAAAGTCATGTCACTGTTCCCAAGGAGGTTATAATCTGAGGGAGTAGTCCTACCAACAATTTTACTAGAGAATATACAGCAAACTACTGCAAGTAGTCCCACTGACTTCAGAGAGAGCTGCTGTAATCAAGGGCACACCTCAAAGTAGCTAGCGCTGCTGGTATTTGCAGGATCATGCCCTTAGGCCTGGTCTGCACTAGGAAATTAGGTCAGTATAACTATGTCATTAGGGGAGTGAAAAATCCACACCCCTGAGCAATGCAATTAAACTGACCTAAACCCCAGTGTAGACAGCACTAGGTCAATGGAAGAATTCTCCTGTTGACCAAGCTACTGCCTCTCAAAGAGGTGGATTACCTATGATGAAAAAAGTGTCCCATCAATGTAGGTAGCGTCTTCACTGAAGTGCTACAGCCGCACTGCTGCAGCATTTTAAGTCTAGGCAAGCCCTTAGTCTTGATCTCAGTCAATGCGAAAACTCCCACTTACATCAATGGGTGCAGAATTGAGCCCAAAATTAACTATGCAAATAACTAGCTGAATGATTTATTAGGGAAAAGTTGCCTCTCTTCCTGTCTGTGTATGGTCTGCAGTTTCTTGGATGTATTTGTCCTTCGAGGAGGGTACACTGTGCAAACTGCCTACACACTAGAATAAGGGGTCAGAGCAGAGCCACACTACACTTGCAGGAGTTGGAGGAGAAATTGCCTTCCAGAGTTCCTTGGAATGCTGCTGCTACATCTTCCCATTGGGTGCTGCTTACTTCTGCTTAAATGCTGGTCTTTCCCCGCAGGCTAGGGGGAGGGGCTCAGCCTCACACTCTTTGAGACAATATGCACTTCTGCATAGAGACTGCATTGTTTGCATGGCTGCTTGTGTTCTTTCCTGATTCTGTGCCCCTATGTACAGGTCTATCAGAATCTGTGCCCAGAATAATTTCTGCAGAGATTCTTGTCTCTAGATCAATCACAGGCAGTTTGTTGCCAGTATTCTGTGTTTGAAGTTGAGCTGCGTGTGTTAGTTGTTTTTTCATGCCTAAGTCACATGGTATTGTTTTTATTCTGGACCGTGTGCACATAACTTTTCAGATATCTTTACTTTGTGGTTGCAGGTGGTTGCAGGACATGTAAACATACCTGAGCTAGCTTTAGTCTAGCTAGCACAAATACCAGTGTCAGTGAAACTGCAGCAACACAGAGTTCAGTGCGGACTAGTCACCTAAGCACCCATGTCCCTGGAAAGCTTGTACAGCCCATGCTGCCACAACTGTGCTGCGGTTGGTACTCATTTTACCTAGATTAAAGCTAGCTTGGTTTTGTCTACATCTGCTGCCATCACTCCTCTGATTGCAGTGTAGACATATCCTTAATTTACATTTCTGGTACAAATACCCGTGTTTAGCAATTCTAAGTTCACACTTCACAAAGTTTTTTCAACATATTTCCAAATGTCAAATTTTGACCAAAATGTGACTGAAATGTTTGCAAAAAATTCCATCTTATTTTTCAAACACCTCTGCTTGTGGCACTAGGTACTGATGCATGGCCAGAGCTTATTTGCAGAAGACACAGATGAGAGGTAGTAAGTCAATCTACATTACTGCCCAAATATTGAGACAATGATAAGCACCACACAACAAGAGACCGGACTATATTTTGTATTTTCAAATTTTGGAAAGTTTTGACAATTTCTAGTCACAAGGCACCACATCCAAAGTTTGTCTTGTATCAGAAGAATAATCTCATTATGCGATAATATTCTCATAGAAGCTTATATTAGTGTAATTTAATTCTACCGCTACTTTTCTTAACTCATTAGTGATAAACCTCAGAACTTCCTCCTCTCCAAACTTTATGGAAGACCAGCCTTTAATTCAGAAGAGGATACAAATTTTACAACTCAGGTCACTCTATGTAATTGACACATTTGAAATTTGGAGACATCAGATTCAAACTCAATTCAGAATCCAATCTTTGTATCTCAGTCCAAGTTTATTTTAATATTATTTTCTTTAGGAATTGGTACCTCTGCCTTTCTTTAACTGCTGAATCTGCAACACTTAATGTTTCTCTGTGAATGCAGATGAGCTGTTGCCTGTGGAGCTGATGTCAATGCCACTTTCTCATGAATCAGCCTGTAGAAGACTGCTGGCTGGATGATTTGACTGTACTCTTTCCCTGGAGGCCAATGGTCTCTGCTGCCATATGCTTGCTCTCTGCTAGCCTGAGGAAGCAAGAGTTCTGAAGCTGCTCCTGCAACCTAGCTCATATTTGCTGGCGTTATCAGTCTTTGTAAAAGACACACACGCACATGCACGGGTGCATGCACATACACACACAAAGAAAACACCAAATTGAAACTGCAAGGTTGTAGAAAATCTCTTATTTTTATAATGTAAAATTTTAAATTGGTGAATTCCTTGTGCATTCAGCAAGGGCTATTTTACTATTGTTTATACATGTAAGTGTGTGTGTATATATGTAATAAATAAATAAATGTATACATTGCATCTACATGAAGCTTCCTTTGTAAGTCAACAAACAATATAGTAATTTTTCTCTTCATGGAAGTATAACTATGTAGTGGTCGTCCAATTTTACTTTCTTTGCCTGGGGACCTTGCAATTTCTATGCCTTAGTAGTTTTATATAAAATAGGCAATTCACCTTCTTTTGTATGAGTGCTGATGAAGTAGTCAATTGATTAGACAAATTCCATCTTTTAGAAAGTCCTGGACAATAGAGCAAGAATTTTCTTCCTCTCTCAAAAATACTATTAATGTTCTATAATAACAGCAATATCTAAAAGGGAAATTAAAGTAATGTCTGAAAGAAAACAGAGTTATTTTTAATAGAAGCATAAAACATGGTGAACCCCAATTCTGCTGCCTATGATTCTACAAACTGTATTCTAATGCTAACAAATGGTCACTCTGGGGAATTTATAAAACAGCACATGCAGGCTTTTTAATGGCATCATCTTATAAGTTGTAGTCAGAGAGAACTGCCAACCTTAAAACTAAAAAGATGATGTCCCTTCTTATTACTTTCACATGAGTCAATCCCATGCAGTAAGTAACATCAACGAGGACAATTTCTAGAGAGAGAGCTTTATCTATCTCAGTATGAAACATTTTACTTTTCTTAAGATCACCACTGTAGGAAGGAAGCATCACAATTCTAAAACAATTAGTTTGTGCACATGAAATGGTAAAATATGCAGATTATTAGATTTCACAACCATGCTTTCAATGCTCCTCATTATACAGTTGTAAAATGCTGAAGGCTGCCAGCTTGCTCTATTGTCTATGTTCTGTGCAGAAGACAGTTTTCTTCTATGCATAGCAAGCACCTTCTGGATTCTTAGTTACACTTTTCCAGACAATATTGTATTTTCTATTTGCTTCACGTTATAAAGGCTCATTAGAATGACAGATAAGCATTCTGAAAACAATGCTTTGTTGCAGTGTATTTTCCAGGGTATTTAATTGTTCAAAGAAAGTTTTTGACTCATTCAGGGTTTTTTTTTCATTCTATTAACATTTCTTCCACTGTCATTAGCTTTCTAAACTATGTATACTTCAAGTATATTAAAATAAATTGCATTTAACCTTTGGGAACAGAAATCCAAATTCTGCTCTGCTATACTGGTATAAACCTGGCATAACTACTTTGAGATCAAGACATCTAAGCAACAAAACTCTGCTAATGGAATTTGAAAAGAATTTGGCCCAACATTTGTATTCCTTTAATTTACTTTAAAGAAACCATGAAGCTAAGGTTTATCAGAATCACTTATGGTGATGTCCATGCAGCTGCTCTTATGACTCTCCTGAATTTCCATGATAAGACCATTTTAAAAAAATGTTAGCAATAAAAGTTTTGTTTTGTTTTGTTTTTTAGCTTGTAAATTGTTTGGGACAGGGTCTGTCATTTTCTGTAGGTTTGTAAAGCACTTAGTACAAGGGAATTCTGATATCACAGGCTTTTAGGTGGTTCTGCAGTACAGATGGTAAATAATGTTAATAATAATATGAAATTTCACATATACTATCAAAACCCAAGTGCAATAGTTTAATAGCTTTTATAAATTTCAAGGCCATAATGACCAATTGTGATCAAATCTAACACAGGCCATAGAACTTCCCCCAAATAATTCCTAGACCATATCTTCTAGGGGAAAAAAATCCAATCTTGATTTTAAGAACTGTCAGTCACCCTGATAAGTTGTCCAAATGGTTAATTATGCACTGTTAACATTTTACACCTTTGTCACCTGTATATTTCAATTTTAATTTAAAAATGAATTAATATGAAACATACTGGTTTCAGAATGTCTGCTCTTCCACCATATGTATAGTGTGGGTAGATATACAATATATATCTGCATATGTATATAAATACACATACAGTTGCCCACAGGGCCACCCGGGGAGTAGGGGGGGCAAGTGGGCCCTCACAAGAATATAGTATTTTATAATATTGCAACTTTTTTATGGAAGAGGCCCTCGAAATTGCTTTGCCCCAGGCCTCTTGAATCCTCTGGGCAGCGCTGCATGCCCATACATACACAATATATTATGGAAGAAGCAGATATTCTGAAACTGATATGTTTCATATTCTCTACCTTATTCTCATCAAACAAATATAAAAATCATAATAGTGCCACCAATTACAGCTGCAAAAAACCTCATGCTCATTACTTCATCCTCCTGTCAATTTAGGGGTTTTCCATACAATACACTATATAATGCTTCATGCAGTAGAGTGAAATGTTTCAAGTGAAGAGTATCAGAGGGGTAGCCGTGTTAGTCTGGATCTGTAAAAGCAGCAGAGAATCCTGTGGCACCTTATAGACTAACAGACGTCTTGGAGCATGAGCTTTCATGGGTGAATACCCACTTCTTCAGATGCATGTGGTGGAAATTTCCTGGGGCAGGTATATATATGCTAGCAAGCAAGCTAGAGATAACGAGGTCAGTTCAATCAGGTAGGATGAGGCCCTGTTCTAGCAGTTGAGGTGTGGTTTTCGCTCCCTCTTCTCCTCTCTTGGTTTTCACACCTCAACTGCTAGAACAGGGCCTCATCCTCCCTGATTGAACTGACCTCGTTATCTCTAGCTTGCTTGCTAGCATATATATACCTGCCCCTGAAAATTTCCACCACATGCATCTGAAGAAGTGGGTATTCACCCACGAAAGCTCATGCTCCAAAACGTCTGTTAATCTATAAGGTGCCACAGGATTCTTTGCTGCTTCAAGTGAAGAGGCTTCTGCTATTTCCCTTGAGATACTTATTCCACATACTGTTAGATCATGTTGTGAGGTAGATCACTCCCTTCCTCTGGCATGTTATCCTACATTTTCTTAATTACATCCCATCAGTCCTAGTTTTACCCTTTTATACACAACTGAATAATGTGTCCTCTTCATCTCTCGAGCAAGGTATTTATAAGGCCATCATCTGTATCTGAATTATCTCTTGGTGATAAAGAGGAATAAACAAACTCTCTTTTGATTCCCCCTCTCTAGGGGTAGCTTGGTACAAGATTCTACACACAGTATTAGTATAAATAACAGCTGCTTGTATTCTCTTTCCTAGGCCCTCTCATCTCTTACTTGCTTTGGAGATGGCGACCCCCACTTTCAATTGAGCCAATGCATCCTTCACTTTTAAAATTTTTCTAACGACTATCTTGGTGTTTTCTCCCAGGCTGTCCCTCATGCTTGATGGAGTTTCCTGTAAATACCCACAAAACTCCCTCATTCTTCAAATCATTCTTTACAATTCTTTGCTTACAAAAAAAGGAAAAAAAATGGTTAGGCCACTGGTGTGCTGGGACCACAGCCTATTATCCTGATGAATACTGTTTCCTTGTTTCCTTGTGTTCCTCTGTACTGTCTGTGTCCATCTGTTGTCTGTCTTCTTGTATTTCGAATGTAAGCTACTTGGGGCAGGGACCATCTTCTTGTTCTATTTGTACTGTGCCTAGCAGTCTTGGGTCCTGGTCAATGACTGGGGCCTCTAGGCTCTCTGGAAACACAAATAATAAATAACTAAGTGGTCACCCACTTCATAGCTTCTGTAGGCGAAGTTATTGCACACACCAGGGGCTCCACCCCACATGCTCCCTGTTAGCTACCTTCCCACCCCTTCTATTTCAGAAACTCCCCCAGTCTCTCCCCGTCAGGGATTCTTTTTGTCCCCAATTTTCCCCTTCCTTTGATACCAGGTTTCTCAATCTGACCCTACTGATGTTCTGTGAGCCCCTGTTTTCACCCCTCCCTCCATTCCAGGTCCCCCCTTCACTCCAATGTCAAGGACTCTGTATGTGCCTATTTTTACCTTCACCCCATGTCAGGGGTTTAGGGTATCCATTTCCCCTATCCCAGTGTTCCCCACTATTCCCCAATAAAGATTCTGTGTGCCTCCATTCCCTCTTCCCCTCATTTCAGAGTCCTCTATTTTCCCTGTGACAGAGGCTGTGTCTGCCCCCATCTTTCCCTTCCCTCATACCAGGGCCTTCCATTTTCCCTCATGGCAGGGGATCTGTGTGCACTTCTGTATGTTTCATCCATCTGGCTTTTCTCAGTTTAGGATATTTCCTTAATACTAACATTATGTTGCATTTAACATTCCTTTTGTCTGAGAACATACAAATAAATTAAACAATAATTAACTGAGTTTCTTTACACTGCAAATATTTTTTACCCATTTTACAGACAGGGAAACTGAGATGCAGAGAGGTGTTGTGCATATAAGCACTCAGGATATGAGTAGAACTATGAATGGAACACAGGAGTCCTGATTTCTAGTCCTTTGCTGTACATTGTTGGACACACAATTCCATTTAGCGTGAATTCAGTATAGTAAAAATAAGAAAGTGTACATATATGAATTAAACATACTGCATTCATGGTGACACATTAAAAATTTCAAGGAGAAAAAAAGAAAAGTAAGTTCCTTCAGCTTCAAGGCAGCAATAATTTACATGTCAAGAAGTTATAGAGGTTTTTATGAGATTATTGTGGCATTATTCAATAAAAAAATAGTTACCATGACAACAGCTGTCATGCTACCTGTGAGATTATAGAAAAGAAGGACAATCAGGCAAAGGGTTTATTTGGGAATGACCTCTTATCTGACCTAGTGAATACAAACAGCATGTTGTTTTGACCATCCTTGACTACACAGCCATCATCAGCCAGACTAAAATTCCAGCTGGAGATTTCAGCCTGCCCCAGTTTGGAGAGAGGAAAAACTACAGAGGATGTTTTGTTTTGGGTTTTTTTTTTAAAGTCCCAGAGATATCAAGAAAGCACAGTCCCACTAGACTACAATATGGTCACATTTCTTTATTTCCCTAGCCATTACAATCTTTCAACAAAATGGTTGCTTCATTGAATATGGATTCATGTAAATTTAAGATGCTGACTATTTGTTCAGTCCTCCAGGACATACAAGTTTTATTTTTTTCCAATACACACATTTCACTGCCACACCAAAACCTTTGCTTTCTTACTCCCTGTGGCAGTGTGTGCATTTTTCTTTCTGACTAATGTGTAGAATCTGCACCTTGACTAGCGCATAAAAAGCATAGCCAAAACAACAGAACAACACTACCCGAGCGCACACATCTTATTTTTATGGAGGCTTTTAATCTTAGTTTGTCAGCAAACAGAAGCCTCCTTACCTAGCTATATAAAAATATTTTTATTATTAACTGTGTCTCTGGTTGTTAGCATGTGGCAACAGGAACCTATGAAACCTGACACTAACAGAGCGAAACAATCAGCCATGGTTAACAGTTAAATCACATTAGAAGTGTTCATTAATTAAAATCTGTCAAACCTCTTTGCAGTCCACATTTAATCACAGTGTCATTAGCATTGCAGAAATGTGTCTCAGGAAACAGGCAGAAAGTTTTAAAATTAACATGCTAATATTTGCCCACACATCTATCTAAAAATGTTTTTATATTACATACGGCAGTATTAGGTATGAACACAAAAAGGAGAAACAGTGATTATGTTGTTGGACTAGATTATATAAAGCTGCTATATTATTATAATTAGGACAACAGCAAGTTGGACTATAACCGTGGCTTTCTTGTGAAAATGGCACCATGTCAAATTTATAGTCTCTAGCTAAATGAGTTTGTTGTAGCATTGACAAAGGAACAAATGTGCCAAATGCAGGCAAAATGAAACACTAACGGAAAATCCTGGTCTTTTGTTTTCTGGGTAGATTCTGGGACACTAATTTTCAAATGACAAACACGGAGTGCTTAGCCATGCAACCTTGCCATTTTCTCAATGTGATGGTAGGGTTTTTTAATGGAAAAAAAACACACAAATGCATCCATTGTACTTGTATAGCAATATTTAGGTACATTTACCATATAACTGACTGTCAATTGAGGAACAAATCCTATTGCAAAGTTCTTTACCTAAGTTTCTAGTCTGAGACCTGGAGAATTCTACTGAGTGGGGAGAGGTCTGTGGATTCTACAGCTCAGAACAGTAGTAACCTCGTGTGCTTGTAGCACTTCCCCATCTGGGGAGAGATTGGGGGGAGGGATGATTTTTATAGTCCTGCCTTCACGTTTGCATGGAAGGAAACCACACGGAGTTGGGCTCCATAACATATGGGGCATGGGAGAAGGTAGAGTTGGTGGCTTGCCAGTTCTGCTAGGATCCTAACATCTGCCTGTCCCAGTTCAGAGGAAGGGAGTCCTCCACAACCGTGGATGGGACAAGATTTGCTTTGGTAAGCACATGTATCTCCCATTAGTGTCAATCTGAGCTATATGTATGGGTTTGGCATACCTCACAACTGCCAAAGCCCAGATGTAGAATACAATGTGAGACAATGATCCAAAATGAGGGACACAAACCGCTGTGCAATTCACTCTATTAGTGTATATAACTCTTCATGTAAATCATTTTCAACAATAAAAATGTTGGGGATGGGCCACCACATTTCTATTGAACAGAGGTCATCTTGGAACTAAAAGGAAGTGGTAACCCTTGAGATGTGGCTTAGGAAATATGAGGTATGGAGTAGAGAATAGATCCTGTGATTTTGGAAAATATTCTGCCTTTCCAATCCTGCCAATGATGTATTAGTTTTATTAGGTAAAAAGATATTGACTTTAAAAGTCACCTGCAAAGAAAATCAAATAGGCAAATGACCTTTTTTATTGTTTTATGATGTATACATAAGGGCTATGAGAAAATGGCTTGGTTTTATTTATTTATTTTTTTATTTAAGAAATATAGGTCTATCTGGTGACTGGAGAAGAGGTAAAATTATGATATCACAAAAGAAAGGAGGCTGGAGGCTGATCAACAGAGTAGGGAAGCAATTTTGCAACTGGATGGATTGTTTTTGTTATGGCATACTTAACTCCACTACCTAATGATCACTTGGGGCAAAGGCTACCGTTGTAAAAGATTTAACATGTGCATCTCCAATTAAGGTGTGAGAGCTCAGAACAAATATTTCTAAGATCCCTGAAAAAGGATCCTCAGCTGAAAAAGGAAAAAAAAAAACCAGACTTGACGTGCCAAATATTCCTAAATGAGCAATAGAAAATCTATTTTAAACAAATAAATAAATCTTTCAGATCTTCTTTCCACATCAGAAGAAGAAACTTGGGCAAAACAAACTCTCAGAAAAGTCCACAGTTTTGTTCCTTTGTTTCTAATGATAATATCATAAAAGTGAAAAGGAACAACCACGAGGTAAGAAGGACCTGTGAAAGTTCCAACTGCTCTCTGAATGAGCTATGTCTTATCCCTGCCCTAGCCACATCTTCTAAGAGTCTGACCACATCCCTACAGACCTAGCAAGCAGGTTACATTTTGCAGCTTCTGCCACTCCCCTAGAAACTGAAAATATCTCTTCTGCTATTTTAGCCTGAATCCAACTGGGGTGTGCATTGATCTCTCTCTCTCACTCTCTCAGTTGTCACCCAGGGGCTATTTCAGGGACAACCTGCAACTCTCTTGCAATCCCTCCCATGCTAGGGGCTTTGGGTACCTCCCATTACCCCTTTCACCCATGCAGGGCCGTCCCTAGGTGGGTGTGGGGCCCAGGGAGGATGTGATGTATCCATCACTTCTGGGACCGACTATGCTGGCTAATCACACTGGCCTATGAGGCCCCCAAAGCGTGGGGCCCAGAGTGGTTGCCCTGATTTGCTGTACCCAAGGGATCACTCTGCACCTATCTTCTCCATTCTTCCCTCCCCCACCAGACAGAGGCCATGACTCTCTTCCCATGCTAGGGGTTCTGTGGGCCCTTTCATGCCCCTTCTCCCTGCCTTTCCCCACTTCTTTATCATGTGTGCTTCCCATTTCTTCCTCCACCACATGCCAGGGGTGTGTCCGCCTTTCCCCATGCCATTGTCACCCATTCTTCTTCCATGCTGTATGTGTGTGTTATGCTACAGGAGTTTAACCACATGGGGATAGCGATTGCCAAATTCAGTAAATAATTAACATATGGAACACCGGGTACAAATGTGATTGGTTTATTGGTTGCTTTTGTTTGAAGCAAAAGGGTTCGGGAAAATGCTGTTGTTTCCTTCATTGAAATATCATTTCAGTGAGGAATAATTGCTCATAGATTCCAAGATTCCAAGGCCAGAAGGGACCATTGTGGTTATCTGACTTCCTGTATAACATAGATCAGATAAAGTTCTCCCTCTCATGGCTGCCAAGTGTCGTGTAATACATTCTGTACATTTTTACACTCCCACATTTCTCTGCCACGTCATGCATTGCCACAGCCCAGCTGGATTCCTGCAACCAGCTGAGCTCTGGGAAGTTGCAGGCATTTACCTGTGGTGGTGCTATCCTGCTAGATGGGGTCTGTGACAAGGTAGTCTGCCTTCTCAGGGTAGTGGTGGGAAATTTTGTGACTATGTCTTTGAGGGCCTGGGACCAGGAGCATTGCAAAGAGGGTGGAGCAAGCTACTTCTCTCACCCATCCAGTTGGGAAAGAGCTGGGAGAAGAGCACAGGACATACGCTAGCCAGAGAAAGCTGACCTGCCGAACGCTTTGAGAACTGATTGGAGAAAATGGTCTAGTGAAGGAGAAGTGATATAAGACCCTAAACCTAGCTCCAGGAGGAGAGCTGCAAACTCTTGTCCTGAGGAAGTGGCCATCTGAAGCACAACAGGATGGGAACTGGGGAAGGTCTCCTGCACTGAGACAAGAGCTGGCCAGGATTCTCATATAGACCCAGTACGGGGTGATCTGGGGCAAAAAAAATGAGTGACACTTTGTAGAATGACATCATAAATCAGACCCCAGGAAGGGGTGTGTGTGTGTTGATCCAACCTACAGTGGGATTGTGGGTGCTGGAGGGGAGTGCCCTGTGCCAGGGCCCCAGGGGACCCTGCTGAGCAAGCAGCCACTCTGTTTCTCCTAATGGTGCACACCTTGTTTAATTGAGCAATAGTAAGAGGTTGTGGGGGATTCAGCACAGGCACAAGGCAAGAGATGCAAGGCAGGCAATAGGCTCCCTCACTTCCAGTAAGCTGCATCAGGGTCACCCTCATCCTACCCCCTCCTCCCCTCAATGCTCATCCATCCCCAGCAACTCCAGGCATCACAACACTCCCATATTCCCTGGGACCCACCTATGCAGCACCTCCAGCTACCCCAGGCAACCTGGCACTCAGCTATTTCCTAGAGAATCATCAGTTTCCCCTGAACTTGTCCCTATACCCAGGGACCACTTTCCCTTGCAGATACCCCCATTAAGCTAGCCTGCCAGATAGCCATCAAACACCCAGCACCCGCTCCTAGTTGCACCATACCCTAGCTCCAGCTGCCAATATTTTTTGCAGCTCCATCTTCTGTCCCTGCCACTCTGCCACTCTGCCACTGCCTGAGATAAGGTGCAGACACTAAAGAGGATAGATATATGTAAGTTACAAACATGCAAATGTATGTAAGCCCCCTATGTAATTTGCATAAAATGTCATAAACAGAGTTGCACAAAACTTGGCCACAACGAATCTCCACATATGGGGCAGTAAAGGAGAGCAAAGGGGATGGAAAGAGCAAAGGGAGACCCTGCACTTAGTGTTCCCATACAGGAGTCAGGCATAATCTGGATTCAGCAAGACAAAGGGACAAGGAGCAGGAGTGAGCCATCATTTCTAGCAATGCCAGCAGACCCAGAGAGGGAGCATATCTTGGTGGATGCTGTTATTCTTTCCCTTGCCAAGCATATCTCAGCTCACAAGAAGCATAATTCAGCCCTCAAACTCTGTCTCACCCTCTCTTTCTCTTCCTCTCTAGATATTGTCTTTTTTGCATATGAATTAGTTTAATTAATGTCATCGTTATTTTTTTAAAGTCATTCAAAAGAAGTCACTGCAACAAAACCATGAAGCACATTTGAGTTTGATTTGATGTGGCTTTCTACACAATCAGAAGCCAGAGTGTGGTCTGAAAAGGAGAATGAACAATTTCTTGTCATGTCTTTGTTTATTTTCTTTTCTGGATAGACCAGTGAAGGTACAATGGCAGCTGGGCAGTGGATCCCCTCAGTGATGGGGAGTCATTTCAGAGATGAGAGATAATGCCTTGACTCTGGCCACATCAAACCATTATTGTAGCTGGAAGCCAAAGAAAAAAAGAGAAAAATCCTTTATATTATTACTTTTCTATGCAGCCACTGTAAGTTGGCCAGGTTCTTTCAAATGTGCTTTTTTCAAAACTTAAGTGCAACATATTATATTGTATTATTAACCTTGTATTTCATATCCCTTTGATATGATCCCCTTTGCAAATGCTTGAAGTCTGCATAGATCTAACAGGTAACTTTAAAATGCATTCTATAAAGGAACCTTAAATAATACAGCTACTAAAAAGCTTTTTCTTTATCTAGAACATTAGACTGGTGGCATATTTCTTCTCAAAGCATAATGTTTTGTCTGTGCTCTCTAAATAATGTTTTAAGTCATAACTGATTATGTTTTCATTTTATTAACATCTCCCACCTCATGAATTTCTGTACAGATTTAAAGAAATTGATTTTTTTTCATAAAGAAACATAGAAATCTCTGGCAAGAACTGAAATGTTAATTAAATATTCTTTTAAACTAGGTACCTTTGTCACTAAAGTAACGGCCACAGATGCAGATGATCCAGTTTATGGAAACAGCGCAAAGCTGGTTTACAGCATTTTGGAAGGACAGCCTTACTTCTCAATTGAACCACATACAGGTAGGTGACCCTGAATTAGGACTTTCCAGATAACAATATACATAAGAAAAAGCATTTTCTGAATAGTTCACACACTTCACTTAAACGTGATGAGTAAGTAGGTGTCTGTCAGCATTAGTCAGGCTGTAATCCATGAGTATCTGATTCGTTACCGATCGTGATCTGATGAAGTAAAAAAAAAGAAAAAGACCCTCTATTAGTGTTGCTGACAATACTGCCAAGGCCAATACTGTAGAAGTTACTGAAGCAAAACTCCCATTATTGTATGACTAACAACTGGTTAGAGACTGTATGATTTGGCCTGGGGATTGTAATGAATATATTATATTTTTTTAATAAAAACCTTTAGAATTTCTGGCTAAAGACTGTAGGGCTTGGCTTGGGCATTTTAATGAATATACTGTGTGCTTTCATTAAGAAATATTTGTATTCCTTGATTGGATGGAGCTGGGGAGAGAGAATATGTTTTATTTGCATGAATTTGAGATGGCTTTATTTCTCACCATTTGCAAAGCCATTAGTAAGTGTCTGATTAATGTAGGTCATTTCAAAGAAGTGCTAATAAAGCCAGCCCCACATTGTTTATTCTCCTTATGCCATATTTAAAACAAAAAAGCTATTTAGAAATGTTTGAGACAGATTTGTTCTGTTATCTTTTTCCCAGTGTTAATTTTCATATTTTTCATGTTAGTTACCATAAGTCAGTTGTGCTGGCCTCAGAAGAAGAAAAGTATAAATAAAGTTACCAGAAATAACTTTGCCATTCATAAGTAAAGCAGCCATCTCATGCTTATGCAGATTAAATCTTTCATCAACACCAAAAAGATCTGGTCAGGAGAAATTATTAGATGATGCTCCTAAATCACTTAAAATGAGCCCAATTTTTAACTTGCTTGGCACACCAATAAAGTCCTCTTGGCTTCAGCTGAGTTGCACAAGGAAAACTATTGTTCATTGGTCATAATAAAATTAACAGAGGCATCTGTGAGTCTATAATAGTGTGTTATGCAGATAATATGACAGAGATCACTCTGAGAAAGTGTTTTCATGTGGTCTGAAGAAAAATAAAAAGCAACCATGGCTGTGGAAATGTCCTTTTGCAGTGTGATTTATTAATACATTGCATGCCTTACGTGAATCTCAGATCTATGAAAATCTCTTCTGAATGCAGCACAATGAAATTATAGTGATTTCCTGTTGCCAGAGAGAAATACCTCCATTGAATGGCATAGGGCAGTCCCTTCTTCCCACTGAAGAACTTTCTCGTCCTAGTTGAAGTACCACTTAGGCCCTATATCGTGCCTCAGCATATATGTAGGCAGAGGCCTAGCCATGCAGAGTCCTTTTTGGGGCCTTAGAACATATTATTTGGTTTCTATAATACCTTTCAAACATAAGATATTACAAAATATTATATATAGTAGTGACTAGTTAGCTATATTGGTAGTGCAACAAATGTAGTATTCAATATGTTCTGTGCTTCAGACACCAGAATCTTTTAGGAAGAAAAATAGTTTAAAAAATAGTTTAAAGTGGTCCAGGAGGT
Source organism: Gopherus evgoodei (assembly GCF_007399415.2). Taxonomy (NCBI): domain Eukaryota; kingdom Metazoa; phylum Chordata; order Testudines; family Testudinidae; genus Gopherus; species Gopherus evgoodei. The sequence goes on from NC_044333.1 coordinate 29,307,679, forward strand.
AATATCCATAGGCTAATAGAATAAAATGAAATAAAGGAAAACTTGGTTTGAATATCGGGGGGGGGACCCATACCTCACAGTGAGATCTTTTATACTGTGAAATTATTACCAAAGTGAAGTAGTAGCATTCCCATTGCTGACAATATTTGAAACAAGACCTGGTAAAGCACCAGAAAATAAACTGTACAGAACAATATAGCTTTAGTCAAAGGATTCATTCGAAGACTTAATAGGGCTTTCTGATCACCAATTCCTTGGATTCTCCAAGGAGCAGCTTCTAATGCACATGTTTATAATTCCTGTCGCTGTTCTCTAGAGCTGTGCAAAACTAGCAGCTTTCACAGAAGACTGAAAAATGTTCTGTTTATCCAAGATGAAGCTTTTTCATTTATTTCATTCAAATGACTTCATGGCAAAAATCCCAAACCTAAAATTTTGTGAATTTGCCCTAGGTTTTTTTTTTGTTTTGATTTGTTTTGGTTTGGTTTTTTTGGTTACCAATATTGGCTTTTTTTTTTTTCTGGGAAAACTGTTTAATACAAGAAATCACAATTTATCTCCCAGGAAAGCAGATATTTATTTTCATGAAAGCCAGTAAAAACTCTTAGGATATTTTGTGAACATATAAATCATGATTTTTCTCCTGGTGTTACATTTTCCCACCTCATTTCCACTCATCAACAGTGCTATCAGCTGCAGTTCAGTGAGCATAAAAAGGTGATAAATCAGTTCTCTAAAATGCATAGCTCATATAGGGTTCAATTGTGATAGATCCTGAGTAAGTGGTAGCACATAACTGTGCTGCCACAGAAGTAGTCCCAGGGTCCATACTGTGATCCACAGTCTGGGTCCAGGATTCCTCCTTACTCTGTGGGAGGAATAATCTGCCCCAGATTTAAGTTTGGCACAGATTATATCCCCTTCATCACCAGGTCATCTGATCTGGCTCAGGTGTTGTGGGGGAGGAGCCAAAACTCTATGTTTTCCCCTGCCCACATCCTCCTCATCTGTGTGGGAAGGGGGCTGCTGCTCTGTGACCCCATGGATGCTGCTCTGTGACTCATGTTGCTATGTATAATATGAGCTGTCAGCACAGAGGAGTGAGAGGGTTCCTTTCTACTCCTGTGCACCAGTGCATAGCAGATCAGATAATCTTAAATTTTAAAACAAACTGCAGTGTCATCTTGGGGAGTTATTGGGGGTAGATCTAGAGGAACCGTGAGCCATGCTGAATATTAGATCATAGAAATGACATCTGCATAACCCTGTGGTCTAGAATGTAAAATGACTAAACAAATACTCATTGGCAGAAAATTTATCTGGCACATCACAAGTGAGTAGTAGCCTTGTAAAAACTGCAGCCTTGCACTGTTACTGGATTAAAAGGATTATTGAGGTAGACTATACGTTTACAGTCAAGGTGCTTCCAAAGAGTTGCATTGTTTTCAGAAACTGATAAGGAAATATGCAGCAAGTTTTCCTGATAATCTGGGCATCTGGGAGTAATAGAAATGATAATGCCTCATATATACCAGGGACACTTTTATGGGTTGTTACATTCAGTCTTGGAAAGCCAATAGTAATAGATCAAATATAGTTACACTTTCCTAGCCGTTTGTGGCATTGTAAATTTCACCTTCTTGGGGCAGTGATGCAAATGACAATATTCTCTGTGCATTTCTGGGGTTCAGCAACTTTACAATTTGAATAGTAAAGTGGAGTGGGGGGGAGGATGCATATTAACAAAGACAAAATGTCTCGGTCTTCAGAGGAGCAAGCAGAATTAAAGTAGACATACTGGGCTCTTTTTATATGTGTCTAATCTTAGCAATGTGAGTGCCTCACAACTACTATTTTTTCCCTTGCTGAATAGGCTAATACCTAATATACTCCTAATACCTTAAGCGGGGGAATATTTGTGGTATTTGTGGTAGTTTAACTCCTAAGAGTGTTCAGATGCTATGGTGATAGGCACTAATATAACAACTTAGAGTAGTTAGACTAGGATCTTGTCAGAATCAGATGTAAAAATGAAGGAAAACCTTCAGAAGGAGGCAATTTAAAATAGCATAGCTGATTTCTTTTTTTTCCCTCCGTGGTTCCATTTTCACGCATCCATATGAAGTGCAAGAGCTTTCCACATATAATATAGATATTTGTGCAGACATATTATTTCTACAATTCTATGCCACAGATAAAAGCATTCCTGGATGAATGGATGCATATAAAAGTGTGAACTACTTAAAAATCCATATTTATATTTTCTGTCCCTCCGATGTTGCAGTACAATACTTTGGAGCTGGCCCACTATGTTCTGAGATGACTGTCTTTTGAAAAGTTTAGTCCAGATTCATCCCTGTGGTGATGACAGCACCTAGTGCAGTGGTAGAATGAAGGTGGCTTGTGCCTCCTCTATTCAGGTTCAGTTTCTGGCCCTGGCTAGATTTATGCCTGTTACAATGACCTCTATAGTTATTAGAAATGCATAGAACTGATAGGACCTTTCCTAGCAACATCATCTCCTGCTTCCTTCTTCCTCTGGCTCAGCCCAGCCCTGGAATACCCTCCTACACCAGGCACTGCAGCAGAGATGGTTAAGCACAGAGAGACTTGGTTCTTTGCCTGGTGTACACTGTAGAGGCCTGCTGTGCCTGGGGATATTCTTTGAGGAGCCTTAGGGCTGTCTTGCTTCCTCTATGTACCTGCCTAGCTGCCATAAATGGGCTTGTTGAGTCAGATCCTTAGTTAAGACTCTGACACTGGTTTTCAGTTTGTCTGGCACACTTCTGTGTAGCTGCATGTACAGTCACAAGTATTGGTAGAGGACCCATGCTTAAAACAGTCATTGCCCATTATCTTTTATGAAATGCATATACATGTAGTATTTCTCAAGTTATGATTTTCAAACTCTGCTATGTAGGTTATAGTGCACATCCCAAAAAGTAATCCAGTAATTATTTTTCCATTAAATGTCATTGTCACAGTTTGAGGAGAATACTTTCTGGATATAATTCTCTCCTCCTTTACACCTGCATGGTTTCTTCTACAGATGAGTTTTAAAGGGGCTGTTAATTCATAAGCTAGAGAGGAAAAATAAATAAATATTTTTTAAAAATAAAGATTTTGTGTGACACCACGTGATGACACCAAATTAGCGCTGTAATATTCACTGGACTAAATAGCTGTAGCCTCCATAAATCATAACTATAGCATGTCAGACAGATATGGAGCTATGGCTTAATTTTTCCAATGTTTGGTGTTAAGACAGAATTCTGATATTATTTATAAAGATATGCAAATTGCATTTATTCTCCAATAACTCACACACTTACATTCCTGCTGCAATTTTTCCCCAAGAAGAAGCTCCAGAATAGTTCTCATTTTTCAGCTTTTCCTAGGATATTAAATCACAACAGTCAGTTTTACAGTATGATTATCATAATGGAACATTATCTGAAGTGACACGGTGTTCTACAATATAGAGGTGTCAGAGAAAATACATTTTCAACTGTCTGACTTATTTACATTTCATATGAACTTACTAAAATTCTGTAACTTCTACACTGTCTTTGAAATCAAGTTTCACGAAGGCTGCAGTTTAACATATTGCTTTATTATACGAGAAGGCACAGTATATTATTCAAATGGAAACCCTGATTGTTTATAAAGCAGTAAATGTTTTACATTTTAAAAGAGGCTGTCTTGGAACTGCTCACTGGGGCCCTGTCTACTCTGAAAAATTAAATCAACCTAGGTATGTGGCTCAGAGCCATGAAAAATTTTATGTGCTGAGTGCTGCAGTCAAGACGACCTAATCCCCGGGTTAGACATGGCTAGGTCAATGGAAGAATTTTTACCAACACTTGGAGAGATGGACTAACTACAGTGATGGAAAAGTCCCTTCTATCGATGTAGGAAATGTCTGTGCTAAGGTGCTACAATCAGCACAGCTACAGCACCATATCTGTGCTGCTGTAGAGCCGGTACTGTAGACATTGTCTGGGTGTCATGAGTAGAGTTGATTCAATAAAGGTGAGATAAAAACATGCAAACCAGGAGATCTAGAGAGCTGAGTTCACTTGTCAGAGGAATATGGAGACTTTCACACCTAGGTCATTGACTTGAATTCAGCCTTGATTGTTAGTGACTGAAGAGTTTCCATGTTTTGGACATCTATAGGAAACAAGTCCAAGTGAGAGTTGACAGATTTCATATCAGACACATGACCTCCATGACTAACTCATGTTGGAAGTCTACAAAATAAAAGTTATATCCCGCCACTCTTACTTGTGTTGAGAAGTACCTTAGCCATTGACTGGTCCCATTAATTTCTGGTGAGAAAAGCAAAGTCTGAATTGAAGCCACTGGCTACTGATTTGAATGAAACTAATCACTGTTTGATGTGCTTCTCACTGTGAGTTTCTAGGTGGAATTCAAAGTGTCTGGTTTTAAGTTACAAAGGCCTAAATGGTTTGGGGCTTGGTCAGACCTCTCTCCCGGGGCCATATTGCTCAAGTTGAGATACCTGGTGGCTCTCAAGCTGGAACATACATGAGTAAATCAATCTGATGTTAGAAATTGCACCTGCAAACAGGAATTCTGAAGTCTTGTAGTTTAACTCTGATTATCTGATCTTCAGTCTTTATTTGCTCACTCTCATTTCACAACTGTGCTTGGAATAGAGTACAAACAAAATACCATAAACAGGATAAAATACATTCCAAACATTTCTGGCACAATTGATTTCCTCTGTCTAGCTGGGAAATCACCTAGTTTATTAATAAATGCTGCATTCTATATAGCCTTAGGAAAAATACCCTAGGAGTACTGCAAGCAGATATAAGGCTCTTCATTATAAAAAGGCTATTGGAAAAACTGGAGAAAGTTCATAGCTGGCCAACTAAGGTGAGAGTGATGAAAGAATATGATGTGATGAGAGATTGACTGAACTTAATTTGTATAAACTGATTAAAATGTGATTAAGGGAGGATATGAAATCATTACACAAATATTGGACAGGTGTTGTTAAGAGGGAGGGGAAGGGACTATTATTGTAATTATGTGTGGCAAAATGGAGAGGTAACATCCTCAAACTAGAAAGAGAAATGGGAAAAATTGAGCTTTGATACAAGAAATGCAATCTGGAGCTGTGTAATGAACTGCCTAGGAAGGGAGATGAACCATTTTCTCTAGAGGCTTTTTAAATAGTTTAGAACTAAACCCTAGTGGGATTAGTACAGAGGGAGAAGCTGTTCTGTGTTCTTCTGGGCTTTGACTGAGCCATGGCTCTGTGGCTCACTTTACCAGCTAATGCTGCTGTGGGAGCCATATTACTTATTGCAGATTGAAGCTTTCATTTAAAATACTTTTTTGTAACTTTCTAGCTGTTTTGAATGTGTATTGAAGGAGACTGAATGTTGTTCTGTCTTAATAAGCATGCAGACAGAGTGAATCTGTGGTTTAAATTCTATTCTGTTAAATAGATGCAACACCTGCTGAAAATAATAGGATTTGCACCTATCTGGGTGAATAACTGATATTTTGATGTGTGTATGGGGGTGCTTTGCCAGCAGTTCTGAAAAATTGAAAAGAAAAAAAAGGTTGAAGTCAAACTGAATCCAACCCTTTTGGAATTTTAAGTTAATTGAATAAGTTAATTTTGGGTCAAATAAAAAAATTGTTCAACCCAAAACATTTGGTTTCCTACCATTTTTAAAGGGCTAGAGTCACACACCAGCTAGAGAAGGGGGTTGTTTCCCCTATACAACTTTTAGCCCAGTGGTTAAAGCATTCATCAGGGATATGGGAGATTTGAGTTCAATTCCATTTCTCTCTTGCCCAAAGACTATTCAAATATTATATACAAAGCAGAACAGTTTCAACAGGAGAGACTGAGGCCTTGCCTACGCTACAGGGAAAGTCGAACTAAGCTACGCAATTTGAGTTACGTGACTAGTGTAACTCAAGTCGATGTATCTTAGATCTACTTATCACAGGGTCCACACTCTGCAATGTCAGTGGGAGATGCCCTCCCATCGACTCGCCTTACTCTTCTCGATTCAGTGGAGTACAAGAGTTGACAGGAGAGCAATCTGCACTTGGTTTAGTGGATCTTCATTAGACCCGCTAAATCGACCGTAGATTCATTGATTACCATGCATAAATCTCCCGAAAACATAGACAAGCCCTAAGAAAGACTTGCCTCTAAATACCCTATTGCTCAGTGAATAGGTCTGTCACCTGGGACACCCAAGTTAAAATCCCTGCTCCACTTCAGGCAAAGTGGAGCCTTGAAACTTGTTCTCCCATATGAATCCCAAGTGAGTAGCCTAGCCACTGGGCTGGTTGTTAAAATGGAGGATCATCACCATCTTCTTCTCTGTTTTGTGAATGACACCTAAGTCCACTTGTGTATCTAGCTGAGGGACGGGGAGAAAAAATTGATTGAGAGTCTTTGGTGAATTCATGTCAAATTTGTGAACCCAGTTACAGGTCAATCAAAACTGTTTTTTTGGCAAATAAACTATTCATCTGAAAAATTTCACACAGCTCCAGCTGAAAGCAGAATTTGGCCCCTCACTTCTAAAAGAAGTGAAACTAACCCTCATTTATCAACAGCAGCTGTAAAAATCTGAACCCCAATGGTGACAATTTCAGTGTTAGAGCTGTTGACAGACTTAGAGCTGATGTTTTAGTAGATTCCTAAGGGTATGGCACTTGGAGCTAGGCTTAGGGTTCCTAAGGGTAGGGCACTTGGAGCTAGGGTTAGGGTTCCTCTGGATAGGGCGCCCCCATTCTAGGGTTAAGTTTCCTATGGAATGGGCATTTGGAGCTAGGATTAGGGTTCCTACAGGCAGGGCTTCCCGCCCTAGGTTTAGGGTTCCTAAGGGTAGGGCACTTGTTCCTAGGGTTAGGGTTCCAAACGGTAGGGCACTAGGAGCTAGGGTTAGAGTTCCTCAGGTTAGTGCATTTGGAGCTAGGGTTAGGTTTCCTATGGGCAGAGAACTTGTAGATAGGGTTAAGGTTGCTATGGGTAGGGCGCTCCGCCGTACGGTTAGGGTTCCTATCGATAGCTCACTTGGAGCTAGAGTTAGCTTTCCTATGAGTAGGGCTTCCCGCCCTAGGGTTAGGGTTCCTAATGTTAGGGCACTTTAAGCTAGAGTTAGTGTTCCTATAGGTAGGATTTACCACCATAGGTTAGGCTTCTGAAGGGTAGGGCACCTGCAGGTAGTGTTAGTGTTCCTATGGGTAGAGATTCCCACCCCAGGGTTAGGGTTCCTATGGGCAGAGAGCCCTTCCCTAGGGTAAGGGTTCTAGAGGTAGGGCTTCCCGCCCTTGAATTATGGTTCCTAATGATAGGGCACTCGGAGCTAGGGTTAGGGTTCCTCTGGGTAGTGCTCTCTGTCCTTGGGTTAGGGTTCCTATGCTCGGGCACTTGGATCTAGGTTTAGGGTTCCAATGGGAAGGGCTTCCTACCCTTGGGTTAGAGTTCTATGTGTAAGGCACTTGGAGCTATGGTTAGGGTTCCTGTGGGTCAGGCACTTGGAGCTAGGGTTAGCTATGTTCCTATGTGTAGGGCAACCCACCATAGGCTTAGGGTTCCTCATGTTAGCTCACTTAGAGCTAGGGTTATGGTCCCTATGGGTAGGGAACTTGGAGCTAGGGTTAGGGTTACTATAGGTAGGGCTCTTGGAGATAGGGTTTAGGGTTCCTATAGGTAGGAGCTATGATTTAGGGATTCAGTAGGTAGGGCTTCCAGCCATAGTGTTAGGTTTCCTAAATGTAGGGCTCTTGGAGCTAGGGTTAGGATTCCTATAGTCTGAGCACTTGGAGTGTCGTTTAGGGTTCCTACACATAGGGCTTCAGCCCTAGGCTTAGGGTTCCTAAGGATACGGGACTTCAAGGTAGGGTTAGGGTCCCTATGGGTATGGCACTTGGAGTTAGGGTTAGAGTTCCTATGGATAGGGCGCCTGGCCCTAGCTTTAGCATACCTATTGGTAGGGCACTTGGAGACAGGGTTACGGTTCCTAAAGGTAGGGCTTCCCACCCTACTGTTAGGGTTCCTATAGGTAGGGCACTTGGAGCTAGAGTTAGGGTTTCCATTCGTTGCTCTTCCCGCACTAGGGTTATTGTTTCTAAGGGTAGGGCATTTGACGATAGAGTGAGGGTTCCAATAGGTGGGGCGTCCCACCCTAGGTTTAGGACTCCTATGCATAGGGCATTTGAAGCTAGGATTATGGTTCTTATGGGTAGGGCTTCATGCCCTAGGGTTAGGGTTCCTAATGGTAGGGCACTTGCAGCTAGGGTTATGGTTCCTATGGATAGGGCACCTAGAGCTAGGATTAGGGTTCCAATAGGTAGGGCTTCCCGCCCTAGGGATAGGGTTCCTAAGGGTAGGGCACTTCGAGCTAGGGTTAGGGTTCCTGTGGGTAGGGCTTCCTGACCCAGGGTTAGGGTTCCTGTCAGTAGTGCACTTGGACCTAGGGTTAGGGTTCTTATAGATAGGGCTTCCTGCCCTATGGTTAATGTTACTAAGAGTAGGGCACTTGGAGATAGTGTTGGGGTTCATCTGGGTACAGCTCCCAGTCCTTGGGTAGGGTTCCTATGGTAGGGCACTTTTAGCTAGGTTCAAGGTTCCAATGGATTGGGCTTCCCACCCTAGGGTTAGGGTTCCGATGTTTAGGGCACTTGGAGGTGTGGTTAGGGTTTCTATAGGTAAGGCATTTGGAGCTTTGGTTAGTGTTCCTATGGGGAGGGCACTTGGATCTAGGGTTAGGGTTCCTATAGGTTGGGCTTCCTCCCTAGGGTTAAGGTTATGAAGGGTAGGGCACTTGGAACTAGAGTTATGGTTCCTATGGGTTGGGCACTTGGAGTATGGGTTAGGGTTCCTAGGGATAGAGCTTCTCGCCCTAGGGTTTGGGTTCCTAAGTGTAGGGCACTTGGAGCTAGGGTTAGTGTTCATATGTATAGGGCATCTTGCCCTATAGTTATGGTTCCTAAGGTTAAGGAACTTGGAGCTATGCTTAGGGTTCATGTTTGTAGGGCGAACCGCCCTTGGATTAGGGTTCCTAAAGGTAGGGCACCTGGAGCTTGGGTTAGAGTTCCCATGGGTAGTGCGCCTCTCCCTAAGGTTAGGGTTCCTATGAGTAGGACACTTGTAGCTAGGGTTAGCGTTCCTATGGGTAGGGCTACCCATCATAGGGTTAGGATTCCTATGGATATGGCACTTGGAGCTAGGTTTAGGGGTCCAATATGTATGGCTTCATGCCCTAGGGTTAGGGTTCCTAAGGATAGGTGACTTGGAGCTAGGGTTAGGGTTCCTATGAGTAGGGCTTTCTGCTCCAGAGTTAGGGTTCCTAAGGGTAGGGCACTTGGAGCTAGGGTTAGGGTTCCAAAGAGTAGAGCACTTGGAGCTAGGGTTAGGGTTCTGAAGAGTAGGGCACTTGGAGCTAGGGTTAGGGTTCCTCTGGGTAGTGCTCTCTGTCCTTGGGTTAGGGTTCCTATGCTCGGGCACTTGGATCTAGGTTTAGGGTTCCAATGGGAAGGGCTTCCTACCCTTGGGTTAGAGTTCTATGTGTAAGGTACTTGGAGCTATGGTTAGGGTTCCTATGGGTAAGGCACTTGAAGCTAGGGTTAGGGTTCCTATCTGTAGAGCTTTCTGCCCTAGGGTTAAAGTTCCTAGGTTTGGGCACTCGGAGCTAGGTTTAGGGTTATTATAGGTAGGAGTTCCTGCCCTACGGTTAAGGTTCCTAATGGTAGGGCACTTGGAGATAGGGTTAGGATTCCTCTGGCTAGGGCTTTCTCCCTTAGGGTTAGAGTTCCTAATGGTAGGGCATTTGGAGCGTGGGTTATGGTTCCTATGGGTTGGGCACTTGGAGTGTGGGTTAGGGTTCCTATGGATAGGGCTTCTCGCCCTAGGGTTAGGGTTCCTAGGTGTAGGGCACTTGGAGCTAGGGTTAGTGTTCATATGTGTAGGGCATCTCGCCCTAGGGTTATGGTTCCTAAGGTTAAGGAACTTGGAGCTGTACTTAGGGTTCATATTTGTAGGGCGAACCGCCCTTGAGTTAGGGTTCCTAAGGGTAGGGCACTTGGAGCTTGGGTTAGAGTTCCCATGGGTAAGGCGCCCTCCCTAAGGTTAGGGTTCCTATGAGTAGGACACTCGTAGCTAGGGTTAGTGTTCCTATGAGTAGGACACTCGTAGCTAGGGTTAGTGTTCCTATGGGTAGGGCTACACGCCCTAAGATTAGAATTCCTAAGGGTAGGTCACTTGGAGCTAGGGTTAGTGTTCCTATGGGTAGGGCTCCCCACCCTAAGATTAGGATACCTGGAGCTATGGTTAGGGTTCCTATTTGTAGGGTATTTGGAGCTAGGATTAGAGTTCCTATAGGTAGGACTTCCCACCCTAAGGTTATGCTTCCGAAGAGTAGTGCACCTGCAGTTAGGGTCAGGGTTCCTATGGGTGGAGCTTCCCGCCCTAGGATTTGGGTTTCTATGGCCAGGGCGTCCTACCCAAGGGTTAGGGTTCCTAGGGGTAGGGCTTCCCACCCTAGGGTCGTGGTTCCTAATGATAGTGCACTCAGAGCTAGGGTTACGGTTCCTATGGGTATTGCTTCCCTCCCTAGTGTTAGGATTCCTAAAGGTAGGGCACTTGGAGCTTGGGTTAGGGTTCCTATGGGTAGGGAACTTGGAGTTAGGTTTAGGGTTCCTATGGGTAGGGCTCCCCATCCTAAGAGTAGGGTTCCTAAGGGTATGTCATTTGGAGCTAGGGTTAGGGGTCCTATAGGTAGGGCTTCCCGCCCTAGGGTTAGGGTTCCTAAGGGTAGGGCATTTGGAACTAGGGTTAGGGTTCCTCATGTTAGCGCACTTGGAGCTAGGGTTAGGATTCCTATGGGTAGGTCGCTCCGCGATAGGATTAGAGTTCCTATCAGTAGGTCACTTGGAGCTAGGGTTAGGGTTCCTATGGGTATGGCTTCCCACCTTATGGTTAGGATTCTTAAGGGTAGGGCACTTCGAGCTAGGGTTTGGTTTCCTAAAGGTAGGGCACTTGTAGCTAGGTTAAGGGTTCCCAAGAGTAGGGCACTTGGAGCTAGAGTTAGGGTTTCTATGGGTAGCGCTTCACGCCCTACGGTTAATGTTCCTAAGGGTAGGTCACTTGGATATAGGATTTGGGTTCCTGTAGGTAGGGCTTCCAGTCCTAGGCTTATAGTTCGTAATGATAGGGCACTCGGAGCTTATGTTAGAGTTCCTATGGGTATTGCTTCCAGCCCTAGGGATAGGGTTCCTAAGGGTAGGGCACTTGGAGTTAAGGTTAGGGTTACTATGGGTAGGGCACTTTGAGCTAGGCTTAGAGATCCTATGGGCAGGGATTTCCTCCCTAATGTTAGGGTTCCTATGGGTAGGGCACTTGGAGCTAGGGTTAGGGTTCCTATGGGTAGGGCTTCCCACCTAAGGTTAGGGTTCCTAAGTGTAGGGCACTTGGAGTTAGGTTTAGGTTTCCAATGGGTAGAGCACTCTGTCCTAGGATTAGGGTTTCTAAGAGTATCACACTTGGAGCTGGGTTATGGTTTCTATGGCTAGGGTTTCCAGCTCTAGGGTTAGAGTTTCTATGGGTAGTGCTCCCTGCCATAGGGTTACGGTTCCTAAGGGTAGTGTACTTGGAGCTACTGTTAAGGTTCCTATGGGTAGGGGACTTGGAGCTAGGCTTAGTGTTCCTAAGGGTAGGGCACCAAGCCCTAGGGTTAGGATTCCTATGGGTAGAGCACCACGCTCTAGGGTTAGGATTCCTACCTGTAAGGCACCCTGCCCTAGGATTAGGTTTCCTAACGGAAGGGCACTTGGAAGTAGGGTTAGGGTTCCTATAGACAGGGCGTCTCGCTCTAGCGTTAGGGTTCCTAAGGTTAGGGAACTTGGAGCAAGGGTTATGGTTTCTATGGTTAGGGCATCGATCCCTAGGCCTAGTGTGCCCAAGAGTTGGACGCCCCATCCTAGAGTTAGGGTTCCTATGTGTAAGGCACTTGACGGTAGGGTTAGGGTTCCTATGGGTAGAGCGCCCCGCCCTTGGTTTAGGATTCCTAAGGTTAGGGCACTTGGAGCTAGGGGTAGGGTTTCTATGGGTAGTGTCTCCCACCCTAGGTTAGGGTTCAAAAGTTTAGAGCACTTGGAGCTAGGGTAAGGGTTCCTATGGGTAGGGCTTCCCACACTAATGTTAGTTTTCCTAAGGGTATGGCAATTGGAGCTAGGGTCAGGGTTCTTATGGGTAGGGTTTCCTAGGATTAGGGTCACTACGGGTAGTGCACCTTTAGCTAGGGTTAGGGTTTCTATGTGTGCGGCAATTGTAGCTAGGGTTAGGGTTCCTATGGGTAGGGATTCCCACCCTAGGGTTAGGGTTCCTAAGGGTAGAGCACTTGGAGCTAGTGTTAGGGTTCCTATGAGTAGGGATTCCCACCCTAGGGTTATGGTTCCTAAGAGTAGGGCACTTTGAACTATGGTTAGAGTTCCTATGGATAGGGCACTTGGAGCTAGGTTTAGAATTCCTATGGGTAGAGCTTGCCACCCTAAGGTAAGGGTTCCTAGGGGTAGAACACTGGGAGCTAGGTTTAGGGTTCCTATAGGTAGGGCTTCCTGCTCTAGGGTTAAGGTTGCTAAGGGTAGGGCACTGGGAGCTAGGGTTCATGTTACGAAGGGTAGAGCAGTTGGAGCTAGGGTTAGGGTTCCTCTCGATAGGGCTTTCCGAACTAGGGTTAGGATTCCTAAAGGTAGGGCACATGGAGCCAGGGTTATGGTTCCTATGGGTTGGGCACTTGGAGTGTCAGTTATGGTTCCTATGGGTAGGGTTTCCCACCCTAGGGTTAGGGTTCCTAAGGTTAGGGCACTTGGAGCTAGGGTTTTGTTTCCTATGGGTAGGGCACTTGGAGCTAAGGTTAGGGTTCCTATGAGTAGGGCTTCTCGCCCTAGGATTAGAGTTTCCAATGGTAGGGCACTTTGTTCTAGGGTTAAGGTTTGTATAGTTAGGTCACTCTGCCCTTGGGTTAGGGTTCCTAAGGGTAGGGCATTTGGAGCTAGGGTTAGGGTTCCAAAGTGTAGGGCACTTGGAGCTTGGGTTAGAGTTCCTATGGGTACGACACCCCACCCTAGGGTTATGGTTCCTAAGGGTAGGGCACTTGGAGCTATGGTTTGGGTTCCAAGAGTAGTGCTTCCCGCCCTAGGATTAGGGTTCCTAAGGGTAGGGCACTTAGAGCTAGGGTTAGGGTTCCTATGTGTAAGGCTTTCCACACTAGGGTTAGGGTTCCTAAGAGTAGGGCACTTGGAGCTAGGGTTATGGTTTCTATGGGTGGGGCATTTGTTTCTAGGGTTAGGGTTCCTATGGGTATGGCTTCCCACCCTATGGTTAGGATTCTTAAGGGTAGGGCACTTCGAGCTAGGGTTTGGTTTCCTAAGGGTAGGGCACTTGTAGCTAGGTTAAGGGTTCCCAAGAGTAGGGCACTTGGACCTAGAGTTAGGGTTCCTATGGGTAGGGCTTCCGGCTCTAATGTTAGGGTTCCTAAGAGTAGGGCACTTGGAACTAGGGTTAGGGTTCCTATGTCTAGGGTTTCCCACCCTAGGTTTAGGGTTCATAAAGGTAGGGCACTTGGAGCTAGCTTTAGGGTTCCTATGGGTAGGGCTTCCCTCCCTAGGTTTAGGGTTCCTTAGGGTAGTGCTTTGCACCCTAGGATTAGCGTTCCTAAGGGTAGGACACTTAGAGCTAGTGTTAGGGTTCCTATTTGTAGGGCTTTCCACACTAGGGTTAGGTTTCCTAAGGGAAGGGCACTTGGAGCTAGGATTAGGGTTCCTATGAGTAGGGCACTTGGAGCTAGCATTAGGGTTCCTATAGATTAGGCTTCCCGTGCTAAGGTTAGGATTAGGCGGCAGGTTTTTATATATGTTGGTGATGCCCAAAATGGTGGTGAACACCGCCCCGGTCCCGCCCTGTATGCTCGAATAAAATGTAACTACAAAGCGTCAGCACCACAAGATTACAAGAGTGAATTTAAAGTGGAAGTCAGAAGCAGCACTTTTCTGCTTCAATATTCTGTATTATATTTTGTTGCACCTGTTGTGACGAAGTGGGAATGTTCTTAAAGTTTTCTCTATACTGTGTGGGTGCCTCAGTTTCCCCTGCAAGGTGCCAGCCTTAGGTATTGGGGACAAAGACATCTGGTGGCCTCCTTGTCCAGAAGAGAGACAAAGGCTAGAGGATGGAGTGTCAGTTTGGAGCTGGCTGGGGAAATGGCGAGAGGTCCAGAACTTGGGTCTAGGCTCCCCACCCTCCAAGATGGACCTGACTGAGGGGTCCTGTTTTCTGTACCTACAAGCTCTGTTTCAGACTGTGATCCTGTCGTCTAATTAATCTTCTGTTTTACCGGCTGGCTGAGAGTCACATCTGACTGCAGAGTTGGGGTGCAGGGACCTCTGGTTGCCCCAGGACCTGCCTGGGCACACTCACTGAGGAAAGTGCATGGTGTGGAAGGGCATGCTGAGTGCTCCGAGGTCAGACCCAGGAAGGTGTAAACTTCTTACCCTGGAGACGGTATGCTCAGAGCGAGGAGGCTCCCCCAGAGTTTTGACTGTCTTTGTATGGAGTAGTTCCAATGCATCTCAGCATCCCCTTCCACACTATGCACTTCCCAGTAGTCCGCACAGGCACTGACACTCTCTCCTGGCCTTTGTCTCTTTTCCAGGCGTTAGGAGGCCACCTGATCTCTTTGTTCTCCAACACCTTCAGTTGGCACCTTGCAGGAGAGCGATCCAGGCCATCAGTTGCCCGGAGACAGGGTTTCAGCCATTCTCTGTGCAGACAGCATCACACTGGCACTCTAGGGCTCTACAACAATCACACACCCTTATCCCACCATCTAGATCCTTGAGAAATGCATAGGGGAAACTGAGGCACCCACACAGTATTCAGAGAAAACATTAAGAACATTCCCACTTTGTAACACCTGTATACTTTAAAGGGTATAAAATAATCAAGTATTGTGCTAAACACAATGATACTTCAGACTGACCACCAAATTTAAGTTGCACATTTTTCCCCTCAAGTGAGGGCTCTGGGATGGGGCTGGGGATGAAGGGTTCACAGTGCAGGAGCATGCTCAGGGTTGGGGTGCTGGGGGTGCAGGCTCTGGGGTGGGGCAGGGCTGGGGATAAGGAACTTGGGATGCAGACAGGCTGCCCCAGGGCTAGGGCCAGAGAGGACTCCCCCCACTTACTGGCAGCAGCAAGCTCCAGGGGAGGGACCTCTCCTCTCCCCCCGCCCCACAGCACACTCGCTCTACACCATGGTCACTGCACATGCTCCTAGGGACTCTCTCAGGTCCAGAAAGCTCACTCGCCTCCCTTATGGTGGTTACCGGGGTGGGGTTGCCATCATGTGTGGCCTTCCCTGCTGCTGCCCCTCACCATAGCCTCACTGGGGATTGGGTATGGGACTTCCCCTTACCCAGCATGGGGCAGGAGTGGGGACTGCAGGGTGGTGGCTGGGGTGGGGGGTAGAGTGTCACAAAATTCACCCAAGCCCCAGCTGCTCAGGTCTAGGAAGCCCCGCTCTCCCATCTCCCTTGTGGTGGGTGGGTGCTGGGGAGTGAGGTGGCGGGGACAGCAAGCACATGTGGCTTCCTTCCTCCCCTGCTGCAGCCTGCTGCTCCTCACCCTTGTCTCACTGGGGATGGAACTGCCCCTTGCCAAGCATTGGGCAGGAGTGGGGGCTGCGGCGGGAGGAGGTGGATCACAGAGTCAAACCTCACCGAAGCCCCAGCAGCTGCTCAGGTGAGTGAGGTCCACCCCAGATGTCCATCTCCTGGCTGGAAGTCCCCTTGGCATCTCCTCCATGTGGGTGCCGGGTGGGGGCAGGGGAGAGAGCTCCTAAGCACATGTGTGCCTCTCCCACCGCCTCCTCTCTTTCTCTTCCCCTTCCCCGGTGCTCCAAGAGGCTGCCAGTGGCTGATCTCTATAGCCTTAGGTAGAAGCAGCACAAGCAAGGGATAGAGGCACCAGCTGTTTTCTTTCTGGCAGAGAAGCTCTGAGGTGGGGGAGGGCCCGCTCCAGGCATGGCTAGGGGAGAAACCCAGCTCCAAATATTGGTGGAGCACAGCCCTCAGCCTTGAATATTGCTGGTGCTCGAGCATCTTGAGCCCATATAACCTGCTGTCCCTGCCCTTAAGATTGTTAGCCACACATAGGATTATGGGCACAGCTCAAGTGGGGTAGAGCTGAATACTACCTTTTTTCATCTCTCCTACCCACTAGTGCTGGACTAGATCGATCAAGAGGAATTTTCCAGTGTTATTATCCTTGAATCTACACTGGTGTGGGGCAAGTCTGTCATGCCTCAAACAGAGACTCTTCCCAACCCTCTCTTCTTACTCTTCCTAGTGTTTGAAGGGAAAATGTCAGGCCAGGTTCTGATCACAGTTATATTGGTGTAACTGTGGAGAACCTCCATTTAAATCATCGGTGTATCCAGTCAGAATCTGGTTCCTGTTTCAGAATCTGGGGAGCAATGATTCATTTTGGGCTGCACTAAATAGGATTTTTTTTTGTTTGACAGCGCTAGAAGCAGTGCTGAAGATGCACTCAGAAGGACACATTTTCAAAGCAAGCATGCAGTTTTTCCTCTCACTGTATACTAAGCTCCCTTTATCCTTAGGAGATGCGTTAAGGCATTTATAAGGCTAACTGTCCTTAGTAGATCCTGTGAGTTGTCTTGGTGATGACCCAGTAGGGAGAGTCTTTTGCAGAGAGATTGCTTGTGCTGGAGCCCTGGGGCTAAATTCTGCAGTCCTTGTTTTCATTTGTGAGTCAAAAGGGTAATTCTTGTGGGTAAAAGGTGTAGGATAGGGGCCCCTTGATATGCAATGAGTTGCATTTTCATATTCATAAGGAAAAGATTTAACCACTGTGGAGGTTTGAAAATAATTACAACGATTTCTGGTTGGAAAAGAGGAATGAATTATGAACAGAGGAGTCTGGACTCTAAAGGGATGATTTCTGATTCTAGAATTTACCAAGTAGTAATAATATTGGTACTTCTAACACTGCAGATCAATACCTATATCACTTCACAATGCTAGTGGATTATTTCAGACTGAGGTATCTTCCTGGTATGAAGTCTGAAGCATAGACTTCTGATATATCTGTCTGATTAATTTTGTACTTTGATAGAATTAATTATTTTTTGTCAAGGTATAGTCAAGGTCCAGACTCCAGAGAAACATTTTTCACACACAATAACAATTACGATGATGATAATAATAAGAGAATAAAAAGTTATCACAGTTGGTTCAGAAGTATCTGGTGGTCTGGATTTGGCCCGCAAACCGCCTATTGACGACCCCTGTGTGGCAGGATGGACTAGATCCGGAGTTCTCATGGCCCTGTGTCACCCTGCCCCAGAATAGAGCAATGAGAAGTCCTCCAGGTGCCCTAGAGTGGCTGCAGGGGAGGGGCTGCTGGAGCAACCAGTAAAGGGCCAGAAGGGCCAGATAAAAGGCAAGCATCAGAACAGAGCCTTCAGCTGCTGTGTGGAGCTCGATGAAGGAGTACCCAGTGCCAGACTGGCTAGGTGAAGGATCAGGTCTGCAGAGGTCACTGCAGAGAGCTCACCAGAGAGAGCCAAGACCAGAGGAGACTGCCAGCAGACAGCAGTAGTGGACAAGCAGCAGAACCAAGGAAAGGTCAGTGGAGGCAGGCTGAGCCCAGGGTACTGAGCACAGAATCTGGCTAGACCAGACAAGGGTACCAAGATGGGCCCTGCTGGTCTGGTTGCAGACTGAGCCCAGGGAGGGCTGCTGAAAAGGACAGCAGCTGAGGGTACTGAGACGGGCCCCAGCTGGCTGGTTGAAGAAGGCAGTGCCTCTATGAAGAAGACTAAGAGCTATGGCTTCATACCAGTACCATGATAAGAACTTGGGACTGTACAACCAGAAGGGAAGACAGCATATGCGACTTGACCAGAGGGCTGAGTCACTGAAGACCCACTGAGAGAACCCCACTGGCTCAGCCAATCTCTATAACAAATGTAACTACTTCTATAATATATTCAAAGATCTACATTAAAAGAATATCAAGCACCAAAAAGTTCAGAAATACCTGAATATAAGGTTTTTCCTGCAACCTTATTCCGGCCCTCTTGTATATATGCATTATGATACGAAGTTTTTAATTACAAATAACCATAAAGTTTAAGGCCAGAAGAGACCACAAGATCATCTAGTCTGACCTCTTGCACATCAGAGGTTACTAATCCCACTCAGTTACACCTGTATTAAACCCAATTATTGGGATTAGACCGAAGTATTCAGACTTCAGGAGACTAAACCACTGTGTACCACAGGCAGAGAATAGGAGGGACCGAGGCATAGCAGTGCATGAGGTCCCTGTAATAGCAGTAAATTGATTTGGTGAGATGCACCCACATGATCCTAGCAAATAACCTGCATGCTATTTTTTTTCCACAGGATCCCTGCCTCATTCAGTGCATGGTCCTTCTTCCTACAATATCAAGGGCATTTATAGTGAGACAGAGTACTGTTAGAAATAAAATGAAATCCTAAGGATGCAAGGTTTACATATGTGTTATGCAGTGCAAAATGTCCATCTGCCTTTTGCACTTATAAAACCATCACATCCATTTTCATATTTTGTGTGTACCTTTGAAAATTTATGCTTGAGTGAATAAATTGAATAGTTGGTAAGAACAGATGAAAAGAACATTTTCCCCATAACTATGAAACCCAGATAAGGTCTGCTAAAACATACCAGCTTCTATCTCAAAAGATTTTATTAAATGACAGAGAGATGCATATATGGCAGAAAACGTAGATGCTGTTAATTTATATGCAATGGGAGACCTGCAAGGTCTATTTAAAAGGAAGCCTAATATGTAAGAAGTCACAAAAAATATTTAAAATGTGATAGATCTAGAAAAATAAAGTACAGCAGTTTCTAGGTTCTTTATATATAGAGTTGCCAACACTTAAGATCTTAAGAGATTTAAAATGTTTGTTTAGCAAGCAAGTAGAATTGTACCCTCTTTCATTTGAAGCTTAAACAAGCTCGTAACTCAATGCTACTATTTAATGAATATATATATACACAGAGAGAGAGAGAATTAGAGTAAAATTAGCAGATCCTGATAAAGAACACATTGAAAGTTACTTCTCTTGTTATAAACTAAAACAAGCATACAAAAAATATCCAAGAGAGCACTTAAAAGTAGGTAAATATCCAGGGAGGATGGTTTGATAGCTAAATGTTGTTAAAATTATTGCGACCAATATGAAATTTAGTCCTAATGGAAACTGAGGGAAAGTTTTGCACACATCTTAACAAGACTATAATTTCTTTTGTGTTCAAGAATTTTAGAATCCCACTAGTCTGTATGAGCACTGAGACATTGGGCCAGATCCCACAAGTGACTCCAAGAGAGCAGAGTCCCTGCACTGCTTAGAGTTCTGTAGAAGTCTGTGGGTGCCATGTAGGTACAAGGTTCAGGATCCTGCAGGATCAGGCCTCAGGGCTCAATCAAACCTTCCTTACTGAAAATATTGAAAGACTCCCATTGAGTTGGATCAAGCCCTAGATTACTACTACACGTAGAAGTAAAAATCTGTGCCAAGATCTTAGCATTAGGATGGAGACAAAACAGACATAACTGTACATCCCTCAGAGACTGATCTTTAGAAAACTGAAAAATTCTGATATCCTACTTTCAACAGATATGGCCGAAATTTCTCCATTGGAATATGAGACACAGGAGATCACTTGGGAGGTGGTGTATTGGTGAGATAATGAACCATTCCAAGTTGGTTTTGTAAAGTGTTTGCTTGTGTTTTGCTATTTCCCCACATATACACAGCTGTGTATTGTTTTATAGAACTATATTAACAGACATTTAAAAAAAAAGAATAGAAAGAGTGGGGAATGGCAAAGGGAAAAAAATGCTCAAGTACTTTTGTGCTGCTTGCTCCTCCTCTTCCTCTCACTATCTGCAGCCTCTGATGCCTCAGTTTTTATTCCCTGATCTTTTCCAGTGTCAGACACTGTACGCTCTTCCAAACAGTTTTCAGAAAGTAGTCCACAGAGGTGTATATTAACTGATTCAAGCAGTGAGGCAGATTGTGCAAATTGCTCAGTGAATGCATTTAGGACCACTGTAAAAGAAAATCCCATCCTGCGGTTGTTTTATTTGCTATGGAGCAGTGTGACACCAATAGCTGTTTAGGGAAAGTGACATAGCCTCAACATTGTGACTCCTATACTGGGGACATTTTTCTGGGAGACTTTTAAAGTGCCGTATACCCATGGATTTTTTTTTTTGCTTGTCAGCACATTTCCTTTCTTTTCTCTGTCTTTGAAGATAGATTCCATAGATAAGATATCTTATAGATATCTATTCATTGACTACAGTCTCAGGGCTTGGCTACACTAGAGAGTTGCAGCGCTGGTGAGGGAGTTACAGCGCTGCAACTTAGGATGTGGCCACACTTGCAAAGCACGGCCAGTGCTGCAACTCCCTGGTTGCAGCGCTGGCTGTACACCCGGTCGAGCCTCGGGTGTAGGGGATCCAGCGCTGGTCAGCAAGTGTGGACACCCACCAGCGCTTTTATTGACCTCCGGGGTATAAGGAGGTATCCCAGAATTCCTGTCCACAACAAACCGGAAGAAAGGGAGAGCTCGGAGTTCAGCCAAACTGCTTATTTAAAAAACAAACACAGCTCCTGTTTGCTGAGCGAGCAGAGGCAGGCAGGGGAATTACTTTGGAATGTTCACAGCTGTTTGCTTGAAGAGAGAAACAGCACTCTCACAGGGCGGGGGGGGGGAGTCCGTGTTCAGCAGTTGCTGATCTGGTCTGACGGGTATTTAGCTGTGCATAATTTGCAATTAGTGAATGAGAGAGGAGTGGGGGAAGGGAGTTAGAACTTTTAAAATGATTGAAGGTAGGCACAAGTCCTTAGAACTTGCAAGGCAGGGAGCTGAGAACAGTGTCAACTCCAAAGATCCATTCTGTCTGTCTCCTCCACGCTCCCTGTCACATTCCACCCCACCCCCCTCTTTTGAAAAGCACGTTGCAGCCACTTGAATGCTGGGATAGCTGCCCACAATGCACCACTCCTAACAGCGCTGCAAGTGCTGCAAATGTGGCCACACTGCAGCGCTGGTAGCTGTCAGTGTGGCCACACTGCAGTGCTGGCCCTACACAGCTGTAACTACCAGCGCTGCAAAACTGTAAATGTAGCCATACCCTCAGAAAGCTCTCCCCTCACACCTAGACCCTCTGAAATATTCTCTACAAGCTCATTGACAAGCCTTTACTATTCTTCTCCTCCCTAGCTTTTAGCCACTCTCATAATTTTTTTCTACTCTCTGTTAGTTTATTTCTCTATCTGCCAGAAATTCTTTACTCTGGGACTTACTCCTTTCCCATTTTTGGTCCTTCAGAACCCACATTTCAGGGCATGTTGCAAAGATTGTTTATTCAAGGTTTTTTCCTGAGTTGAGTTGGGATTGAGTAGGCTGAATGAACAGGCTCTTATTTGTTGTGTGCGCTAAGGAGGACGTTAGCACTAGTATTAGGTGAGCTTCAATTGCTTTCTAAGAGAAATTTGAAAGTTTGAGTAATTCCTGTGACTACGGCTTGAAGATCGATACAGCGTCTGAGGTGAAAGAATAAATAAGTTTCAGTGACTCAGTGCTGAAACCCTCTGTGTTCAACTCTTCTCCTGTCTTAATCACATTACTTATTTAGCTGAGGATGCAGAAAAAAGTGTGTGGGGGAGGGGGTTGTGTTCATTAATCTGGTTTTTAGGAGATACTGACACTTCTGTTCTTTAACAGGACAGCATACCATTGATATTGAGCATAGCAGTAATGGTGGTGACAGTAAACCCTTGTAATTCAGACTTGTTTGATGTTACAGAATATTCAGATCTGGTGATAGTAACACAGGCAATTAACTTTTTCTTTTTACCTTTTTATTTTGTTTGAAATTGAGTCTGAGCTTTGTCTGTGATTTGCAGCCCATGGCAAAAGGTTTATGAAGTGAGACTTCATGTTGTGATATGTATAAAACTATTGAAATGACATGATTGTGTTGGTAACACAGAAAAATGAAATGTTGTGCTTTAAAAATCAGAAACTTGGAACCTTTATAATGGTATAGAAAGTTTTTGGAGTATTTAAATCTCCACCCCACAACACTCCTTTTTCTCAGTTTCACAAACACAGCGTTGCCTATTTCATGCAATCAGAAACAAATGGAAACAGGTGCCAGAAATCTGGATTAACTGTGTGAATGAGATGGAGAACAGTGTGAGCAAGAATTATCCCAAGAAAATTCAATAATCAATGTCTGTTTCATAGTGGGCCTGATCCAAAATTGATTGACGTTAATGCAGAGGGTTGGCTTTAATGATCTTTGGATCAGGCCTAATATGAGAAAAATCTCATAATGGACCATATTTTTGATATCTTTACTCAAGATTAGTAGAATCTTGCTTCATGAGTGGTCCTACTGATTTCAAGAGAGGTGTTTATGGCATAAAGGAATAAAATCTGGCCCTGTAACCAAATGTGTGTCAGTTGTAACTTACTGGCTGTTATTGAGAGAGCTGCCATTGAGCTGAGGAGGGGAATGAGGAGGGGAATGGAATTCCCCATGCAGTAAAAGGCCCTGCTCTTTTCACCTGTGACATATTTAGTGTACTTTGTGTCTCTCAGAAATAATTTTCCATTTCCTTTACTGGGTTTTCTGCTCCCTCTTTTCTTTCAAGCAGTGGACCACAACTGACCCTTATTCAGCATGTAGAATTCCAATGGATGGCAATAGGACTTCTTGCCAGAGTAACAAGGACAATTTATGTTCCCTGTTGATAGGTTGCTGCTGGTTCTAGCAGTAAAAATAGCAGTTACAATATGAGTACATAGTGCTGCAGGGCTATTTTTCTAACACTTATGAGGAAAGATTAGATTTTATTAACCATTTCCTAATCCCATTTACTGCAGGTGGTTAGCATTGCCATCAGAGAGATGGTCCTAAGTTGAAAAACAAAGATAAGAATTCAGATCCTGCCTTTTTGATTTGCAAGATTTAGGAACTAGGAATGGATCTGATACAGAATATAGGGGCTGACCATCAATTACATAATACAGTTTTTGGTGATTTTCAGAACCCACACACCGCTTATAACACTGTAACACTAAAACAAACATGCAGTATTAAGAACCCACCCACTCCCTAATGTGTTATATAATTTAGGACTGCTCCATATCAACATAGGGCAAAATTCTGATTATATTATATTAAGAAAATCCACACTATTTTAGAATAATAGTCCACAACAGAATTGGGTAGGAAACAGTTTTACCATCTTGTCAGAGATTTTGAGATGTTTTCCCAAATGGTCACAAAAAGTCTAAATCTCAAATTTTCATGAACCAGGAATCCTGGGGGGAAAATGGATTGGGACAATGAAAATGTTTTGTTTTGATAATTTCCAAATGTTTCATTTTTCATATTTGTAATCTTTTTAGTATAAATTAACAAATCTGAAACACAACTCATTTAAAAAAACACTTTTTTTGTTTCCAAAATATCAAAACATCCAATCTTGACAATTATAATTTATTTTATTTTATTTTTTAATCAGGAGAGTCATCTAAACAGATCCTTTCCTTGAACTATTTCAATTTAGTCTAAATATTTTGTTAGAAAATCACAATTAGCTCTTGATAACACTGTAGCTTATAATAGTACTACTGCAATGATCTATGTGATTACTGCAGGTTAGTGTATTCATTACTTATAAGAATGCCTCCTCCTCCCCCACCATTATGGTTTTGGTTTAGCCATGTATTCAGCCATAAAATTTAGCTTTGGGTTTGAATTCCAGCCACCACTAAAGTTCAAGGATAATTGAATTCAGAGTTCTGAATCAGGCCCCTCTCTAACTGGGATAGATAGGGGGCAAAAATTCAGAGTGGTATAAACAGATGCAATCCATTGATGTTGGCAGGGTTCATAGATTCCAAGGCCAGATCATCTAGTCTGACCTCCTGTATAACACAAGCCATAGAACTTCCCCCCAAAAAAACTTCTAGAGCAGATCTTTTAGCAAAACATCCAGTCTCGACTATCTGCATACTTCTATTTCAGATTTGGTCCATAGTATTTACTGTAAATATCTGGATACATATAATCCTGGAGCCTCAGCCTTCCTGCTGCCCTGCAAGAACAGAGTATCTTTTTCCCCAGAGCTCCTTCTTATTAATGGAAATCAGCCTTCATGTCAGAGCAGGAGGCATTTGAAGGCTCTGGGATTGTACTATTCCCAATAGGTAAATCATCCAATGATTTTGTTTTAAAGAAATCTCGATTATCAGATAACACAACTCAAGCAATTCTTAGATTAGCAGATAATAGAAATAAATATTTCGTTAAAGAATAATGAAAACAGATGTGTGATCTGTCATGTGACTCTATTTTTATGCCATCCGTTATAATTGCTGCCCTTTTAAAACAAAAATGAATCCTGAGCTCTTACTGAGCTAGTGTAGGTGTTTCCACGTAAGCAGTATCCTCCAGCTGAGAGCTCTGGAAATATGGGCCCTTAGAAAGAGACATTCTTTCCTATGCCTGATAAGAGCCCTAGAGCATCATAGTTTAAAAAGACCATTGCTCTGGTGGATTAGATTTCCCTTGGCACTCTTACGCTTCACTTACTACTAAGACGATTCAGTAACTTGAACTCCTTGCTCTCTTTTCACAGACAAATGATTTCATTAAAAAGTATGATTCAAAACCAGGATTAACGGGGCATGGAGGAATCTTCCCAGAGAAACTACTTTACACTGTATTTTGATTTAACATTTATAGAGGCTCCTCTGATAGGGGTTCTTTTTGTTATGGTGGACATGGCTGAATTTGCTGCTGCATATCTGGTGTTGTATTTCCCATTCTAAGTATAGTGAATGCTGTGAATATGGCAGTGATTTAAGGGTGGTGATGAGGCTAATTATTATTTTTTTAATGATGCCTGTTCTATATGATTGTAAGTTGTGAATTTCAAGGCATAGCATGGTATTGCAGCTGTTGTGAGCAT
Organism: Gopherus evgoodei; assembly: GCF_007399415.2. Classification (NCBI taxonomy): domain Eukaryota; kingdom Metazoa; phylum Chordata; order Testudines; family Testudinidae; genus Gopherus; species Gopherus evgoodei. The sequence goes on from NC_044333.1 coordinate 29,332,815, forward strand.
GATCTTAGTCTTTAATTTTGTGTAGATTTATTTTTTTCCCATTGCAGGTCCCAATACAGCAATGAGAACCATGTAGGCACCATGATTTAATGGGACTTTATATGGGGTGAGGGACCGGGGGAGGAGTCTACCACACGGATCTCCTTGCAAGATAGGATTTTTAGTTTGGCCATTAACCACATTGTTTTCAGAGTTCCAAATCGCACTTTTGAGACTCACAAAGCTGTTTCACTTCATCAAAACCCTTTTAGATATAGGAAACCAATCTTGCCCTACACTTGCAATAGGAGCTCTGCCTGAGCAATGACTACACGAATGACTGCTGGTTTGGGCCCTGTATTGGAGATATTTCTCAAAGATAGTCTGTAGCTCAAACAGAAGTTATGGGTTTGATGCAGGAATTACAGCAGGAGGTTCCATTGCCTATGCTGTGCATGAAGTCAGAATAAAAAATGGCCCTTTTCGCTTTGAAATCTATGAAATTGTTGGACTATGGAGTTCTGAAAAAAAAGCTCTGTTTGCCCTACGTAACTTGCTCCTGTTTGTGAAGTTAATGGAAGAACTTCTATTGACTTCAGTGGGGAAAGAATCTAAGTTTATGTCAGAAAGTAAGTTGTAGAAATGAAAATACATCAGAGGTTTGATTAATTTTGCTCTGCTGGTTTGTAATTTCATTGCATTTTTAATGAGATAAAAGGCAGAAGATCTCTCACACACTTTTCTGGACATCTGCAAGTTCTTTCCACTCTAGTATCAACAAGAGCCAACTTCAACTGGACAGATAAGAGTACTCTTTTTATACTGATATTTACCTAAATAGAAATAACATGAAAAAGTTTCTCTGTTCTTAACCATGTATTTTTTCTTTCCTTTTCTTTATTGTAAATTGGGTATGAATCTAACCATCCTCATGATTCCCTCCCCCTTCTTTTTCCTCCCCAGCTATAATTAAAACTGCCCTCCCTAACATGGACAGGGAAGCCAAAGAAGAATACTTTGTGGTCATCCAAGCAAAGGACATGGGTGGACATATGGGCGGACTGTCTGGAACCACAACAGTGACAATTACACTCACTGATGTTAATGACAACCCTCCCAAATTTGCACAGAGTAAGTGTGCATGTTCTCCTGATTGAGATGTAGTGCACCTCTTTGTATTTTAACATTATATTGCATTTGCTAATGGCAGAAATGTAGCAAGGGCTATATAAAATATCCTGGATTATTGACTGACTAAGAGCTTTTGAAAAGTGAGGGCTAGTCTGCACTAGGGGAGGGGATCGATCTAAGATACGCAACTTCAGCTATGTGAATAACGTAGCTGAAGTCGAAGTATCTTAGATCGAATTACCTACTGTCCTCACGGCGTGGGATCAACGTCCGCTGCTCCCCCTGTTGACTCTGCTACTGCCGCTCACTCCGGTGGAGTTCTGGAGTCGACAGGAGCGCATTCGGAGATCGATATATCACGTCTAGATGAGACGCGATATATCGATCCCCGAGAAATCGATTGCTACCCACCGATACGGCGGGTAGTGAAGATGTAGCCAGAGTTGTGCCCATATACATTGATGAGCAAACACACACACATGCAAAAGGATGAGGGGGGGAATGTTTATTGTGTTGTTGTTTCTAAGGTTCTAGTTACTTTTAAATGCAAACCTGTCTTAGGTGAAGGTAGGTACAGAAATACTAGTTTTAAAAGACATACATAGTTGATAAAAGAAATAAAGGTTTTACTGAGTATGAGAGGAGAAAATATATATATATATATTTTAAAATTATGAGTCTAGTTAATTGTTGACCTTTAATTCAAAATCCATATTTACTGCTATGGTTCGAATGCATGTCTTGCTGGGTTAGGTTAAAATGATTTAGCATCCTGCTGAGCTTCTCTGCAGTGCTTTGTAATCTGTTTCAAAGTTTAAAAAAAGGAACATAACTGGTTTGATTTTATTTGGAATAGTGTATTTTAATGTCATGATAGAATATATTCCTCTAATCTTATCTAATCATCCAGGCTATTTTTCTGAGGGGTTAAGTGAGTGGGCAGTTAGGGCTGGGAAATATTTTAATGTTGACATTGGGTCATCTATACTTCTCTACATATGCGATTTTAAAGCAAATTATTTGTGTGTCCAAGATGAAATTCATCCCATTAAGATGGAGATACCTATTTACCATTTTAAGTGCCACTTTCCACTTTTGTGAGGATTTAAATAGTATCTTATGCCAGACCCCTACACAGAGTAAATGTAAGCCCTAGAGTTTAGGATAGACACATATACGTGGAGGGAGATGAAGAAAATAAAATAAAATAAGTAAGCAGCTGTAAGGGGTTACTTCTGAACAAAGTTATTTTAATGCCTAATTTCACTGAGGTTTATAAGTGCTAAGTACTGAATGCACAATCTTTTGTTTCTTATTTCTCTTGTTATATTATATGATGAAATCCCTGAGTTTCTTACTTCACATCATATTGTGTCACCTTGTGCATCAGTGTTATACAATGTAAGGTGACATGCCCCTTTACAATGCAAACATCTATAGATGAAGCTAATATATAAGCTGTATCACCATAGTGCAGAGACATTTATTTTGAATATGTGCAATGTACAGTAGTTCTAAATCTGTAACTATAGGGCTACTTTGGCCAGATACCTAGCTTTTGTACTTACATCAGAATTAGTCATACCTTTGTCAAAGGTCTTTAATGCCAATATGAAATTATCTGATAGTGTCTGCCTAGGACCTAGGAAACAGATGAGCAGATCAGAAAATCATTACAAAGCTGATACTAATTGTCTCTCTTGTTGGGAGTCTCAGCCTGGAGATCAAGGACTGAATGGATATGGAGACTAAGAGCTTGTCTACACTTACCGAGGGATCGACACGTGGCGATCAATGCATTGGTGGTCAATTTAGCGGGTCTTGAGAAGACCCGCTAAATTGACCTCAGATCACTCTTCCATCGATTCCTGTACTCCTCCTGAATGAGAAGCGCAAGGGGAGTCGCAAAGAGTGTCTCCTGTCGATATAGCGTAGTGTGGACCCTGCAGTAAGTAGATCTAAGTACATCGATTTCAGCTACATTATTCACGTAGCTGAAGTTGTGTAACTTATATCGATCTCCCCCCATAGAGTAGACAAGACCTAAGTTGTACTTTTATCCTACAAACTCCTCACGTGTATCTCCATGTGGTCACTCCAGCTTTGGATTTTGAAATACATTGACAGGGCAGTATGAGGAAGCCTGCACCACCACTCCATGTGATGTACCGGCTAGGTGGACAATTAATGTGGACTAACACTCTTTCAGATCTAAACATATATACAGACTGGGTTGTCAAGTCCAACACTTTTCATCAGTTCAAAAATTCATATATAGAAATTTCTTTTTTATATATATAAAGCAATAAAAGAAAAAGAAACACCTTATAAAGAGGATGCACATTGTTAAATATTGTATCTAGACACTATTGTCAACATGGCCTTTGAGAACTGAGTATTCATAGCCAGGCTGGCTACTATTGCAGATTAGTCACGGCTCTAATCTTATACAATCATTGTTCAATTCCTTGACACTTGTTAGGACACCTTTGTTAAAGCACAATTTGCATTTGTCTGGTAAGCCAAAATAAGAAAGGATCATGCTTACAATGGAGCCTTACCAGAATGAAATGGAAATTCATAAGATGTAATACATGCTGCTTTCACAATAAATTGTAATGAACCCAGTGTGTTTTATCGGTTTATTGTTTCCAGGCAGGACACAAATATGTGTTTATGGTTAGATTTGAAATAGCCTCCCGGGTTTTAGAAATGAAAAAGATGAACTTTCACTACTTCTGTGCTCTCTTAGAAATCATTTTAGAGGCATTTTATAAAACATTGAAGTTTTTAACCCAACAGTTTACCATAAGATTATATTCAGAAGAACAGCTCACTGCTGTGAAAAGTTAGAAGGCTTTAAAATAAGCTTAGAATGGACTCTAGGCACAGTCTGAACTATGATGTCATGGCAAACCTCTTCATAAGTCTTAGGGACTTTTTTTTATCCATTACTCAAAACAACATGGAAAAATAAATGTTAATTCTGTATATCTTCTTTGTAAATCAGAGAAAAAAATACCTCCTCAAAGAATTTCAATCAACTGTGTAGAGAGACAAACCATGATGTGTGGACAGCATTATAAATCATGAATACATAATTTAGTCTCTGGAGGAAACTGATTACTATGGCTGCTCATTGTTTCTGAGCTTTTATGTGTTTGAGGATTCTCAATGATCACCAAATTATGTCTTCAGCCTGGGAAACATTAAAGAAAAAATAAATTATAGATTAAACTGCTGTTACTTTCCTGCCCCATACAAATGTCAATTTTATACTGTAAACACAGTGACACAAATGTTAATGACATCAAAAGAGAAGAGTTTGTGTAAAGTGAACAGGAAAAAATTGGGAAGGAATCCAGTTAATTTTAGGGCAGATTATATATATATGCTTTTTGATATCCAGTGAATATATTTCTGTATTTTGTATATTTGCCCTTTTTCTTACTCAGTTTTGAATGTTGTCATTGTAGTTAACACACTATTTAGTTAGACTAGCAATCTTTTCATCAGCAAATTGTGGTTTAAGAAAACAAAAAGCAGCATATTAGGCTAAAAATTACACACTGTGGTGGAGCAAACTTTTGTTGAGCAGGAATGAAAAGAACAAGTCCAGATCTTCTATCACAGGATGTTTGTAACATACTTGTCTGCAAACTTGAATTCTTTCAACTCAGGAACAGTCCTGAAGGTGACATGCTCAGCCCTTACCTGTAGCTACAATGGGTAGAGATTATTAAGAAGCTGCAATAATTAGGCCATCTGTAGAGGATTTCAGAAAGCAGAGGCCGTGCATGCTTTGTATGCATCTGCTGGCGTCCGGGTCTTTACTAAAGCCAGGAAGATATTTCATCAAAATAGGTGTTTTGGTTCTCTTCTTAACAAACTAGTAATCTGAGGGATAAAACATGGAATTTCAATAAAAACAGACTTTGCATCTCCTTTAAATAAATCCTACTTGAATATAAAGGTGTCTGAAGTACCATAACCAATTAAAATAAGAAATAAAATACAATTACTGAATTTTCACATAATGCAGGGCACATATAGGGCTTTCCATTGGGATTAAGTCATCCCTTGGCAAAATTGTAAAGATGTTAATCCCTCATTATGAAGTAGGTATTATTTCCTTTGAAACATGAGTTGGGGAACGTTTCCTGCCTCTCTCCTAATTAGTGAGTTTTCTACCTCACAGAAGAAAATATACAGACCAATTAGATTCTGACCAGAAAGTAACAGAAGGTAAAGTTTATGGTCAACAGAGCAGTGAAGATTTTAACTCACAAGAGACATCTTTAATGTATCTGATAAGTTTGCTGCAGGGCACAAGCTGAAGTGTAGTAATTGGATTTTATCAAAAATGGTCTACAAGTCTGTAAATACAAAGGTAAGTTCAAAAGTGCCTTGCAGTATATTACACATTGCATCTTTCTGTGCTGAAAATAGCTTAATATTTTATGTTTGGCAACACTGAACATCCCCGCAGGCAGGAGATAGGATAATATAGTAAGTGAAACAAGAACATTCACATCAAGTCAACAGAGCATTCCCCTGTATGGAGCACATTATGCAGCTTTAAGTAAATAATTTGTTTAAATGTGGTTTGTATCGGTTGTACATCTCAAGCATTTACTTTGGGGAAACAGAGATGAATAAAGAGCATGAAAGGGAATCTAGAATCAGGCTTAATGTTAGTCTTTTCCTCTTGTTTGTAAGGTCTGTATCACTTCTCAGTAATGGAAGACATTGCTCTTGGGGAGCCAATAGGAAGGGTTAAAGCAAATGACCTGGATATTGGAGAAAATGCTAAATCATCCTATGACATCATTGAAGGAGATGGAATGGATATATTTGAAATCACATCAGATGTTCAGACTCAGGATGGTATTATTAGACTGAGAAAGGTAAATGACAACTGTGTAAAATTAACTTTCATCTATGTACAATTATTCAGTTTCGCCGTTGGTCAAATAATTTGTTATGGTATTTGGCCAGCTGTTTGGCTAGTTGAATCTTGATCAGTTAATGTATAATTTATGAGTATTTATTGAGTAATAAAGTATCTGTAATCCAGAGAGACCAAATTCTGCCACCTCTACTCATGTAGAACACCACTTTACTCCATGAGTAGTGATCTAAGTGGACCTACTCATGGCATAAGGAAGTACTCAGCATGAGTAAGGGTGGCAAATTCAGGCCCAAGCTAAAGCTTCAGGTCCAGTACTCCTTTTTGTGTGTGTATTTAGTGCATGTGTGTATACAACATGGAGGGTTGTGTACTTGCCTGTTTGAAGAGGCACCCATCCAGCCATGTACATACAGAAGACATCTGAGGTGAAATCCTGGTCCCAATGAAATCAATGGCAAAACTCATGTCTTTTAGAAACCTGGCTCTAAATATGACTATAAATTATAACATTATAAAAGTGATCATGAAAATGTTTGAATTCCATGCCTACCACAAAGGACTCTAATAGTCTTTTGTAATTAAACAAATATAATACATTTCCACAGGACGTTCTAGCTGGAAAATAAGAATCCAATATGATAGTTAACATTCAACTTTGTGGCTGTTATTAAATTAAAAAGGTCAGAATGAAAATGGTTTAATATACTTTTACAGTGCAGACCTATTCATAAGAAACATATATATAAAAAAAGAAAAACTATGTATGCATCTGTGCTTTAGATTCTTTTTTCCACAGGTTAAAGACATGATACAGGCTCCTATACTCTGTTAATTATTGTATGCTGTGGGCCTATTTTACAGACTAAAGCAATTAGCCTTTTGCCCCATTTCCCTCACCAGTTATTTCATAACTGAGTTCTCTAACATACTGTTGTTTCGCATATTCATCCTGACAGCAATAACCACTTTTGTTCCCTGTAGCAGAAAATGTATGTAAGGAGACATTCGCCAAAGGTGTGGGGTTTTCTTTCTTTTCTTCTTTTATTTCTCCTCATCCCTCTGCAGTTTTAAATTCATTCAAGTTTAGACAATGTAGAGTAAATTTTGAATATGGTACTCTGGGGACTAGGCTTGACATATTCTATGGGATGCTGTCATTATCATGAAGAATTTGAAATTGCTAAAAATGATACAGAAGGTGTGATTGGCAAATTGTGAATATGCTGATCTACAATCACCTATTCATAAGTACAAAAGCTTAGTAATTTCTGAGTAGACAGAGAAGCAAGTGCTTGTCATGTTTACTAGAAATTGTTGAGAAAGAGCAAAGTCCAATTAGAGCTGGATTCATATCTAAAAATCAACACAATTTTTCAAAGTAAGAATATATATTTAAAGCTTTCAGAGAGTTCCTGAAAGAGTTTTGTAATGCCTGCTTGTGTTCTTGTTTGCATTTGCATTGCAGATTTGAGACTTCTCTGTCCTTTTCTTTTTTCCACTGAACATTGTAATGCAAATCTTTCAGAGCTTAACAAATTTGCGTTTTTGAAATTTGAATCATTCTGAGACATGAGAATTATATTGTGAATATACTGATGCAGATGTGCATGAAACTGCAGATCTGAATCGTAGATGCTCATCAGTTCTCACATTTGAAGATATCATAGACTTGTTTTTTACTATATGACTCATTCCTTTACATCAATAACATTTTTTTCCAAATCTTACATTTTGATGTACAGCAATAAAATATCAAAAACAATGGCAATGATGGTGAAGTTACATTGGTGGATTAGCGTAATTGGCTCCATGTTTATCTGTCTGAAATTAAAGAAGGATACAGCAATATAAACTGCAGTAGTTATAAGAAATTCCTGAGAGAAATCTGCCTCATTTGTCACTATAAATACTGATGCAAAGACTTATTTGAGGTGTACTAATATAAAAATACTTTTTATATGATTATCTCTAAATTACTCTGCATAATACCTCTTCTGCCTAAAGAACAATAATTGCTAGTTCTTTACATTTTTCATACTGTTCTAAAAAATAATAATATATTTATTCCACATGGAGTTTGTATAAGATTTCTCCTTATCTCCAACTAACACTGATTAAATGCATGCACATCAGGTAATCACCAATAAAATTTTATCGTGAATCTAACGTGAAATTATGATCGTGCAATTCATGAGAGAGAATATATCATTGTGAATTTCTAGTGAAATAATGCAGAAGAAAAAAAGACGAGGGACTGCTTTCACTGAGGCTAAATACTAAACATATCAATAAATGCCCAGATAATTTACAGGTTGGAGTTCAGGGAATGGGAAGTGATTGTATGAAAACTCAGTGAATGTACTTAAATGCATGTAACTTTCATCCATCAGTATTATATTTATTTGTTCTGGCTTCTCTGGTCATTAGTGCAAGTCATTTATCTTTGTCATTCTTAACAGCCCCTGGACTTTGAGACCAAAAAATCCTATACTCTGAAGGTAGAAGCAGCCAACGTTCATATTGATCCTCGCTTCATCAGTGGAGGACCATTCAAGGATACAGCAACAGTAAAAATTGTAGTGGAGGATGCTGATGAACCTCCAGTCTTTTCATCACCTACTTATCTACTGGAAGTGCATGAAAATGTTGCTATTAACTCTGTGATTGGTCAGGTGACTGCTCATGACCCTGATGTGTCTTCTAGTCCTATAAGGTAGTGCTGCTTTAAAGTTATCATTAAAGAAGCTGCTGTCAGAATTCTAAGTACATTATTAGTGCAATGGATGATATAGAGTGGAGAGCAGTTTGTTCTCACTCTCCATGTTACATTTTTGAGAAAGCATTGTCTTTCTGTGTTTCACTTGAAAAACATCTTTGCTGTGTTAGATGTCACACTTCTAATCAAATAATTTTCATAATTAAAAAACATAAGCTGTTTTGTTTCTTTCCCAATTCAGTTGTCTTGTCCAACAATGGGAATTAAATGGATATAAGACATATAGGGATATAAGAAATCTGAGTGCAGCATTTAACGTATTAATGTTTATTTCACTTACTGTATTTAGTTTGAAATAATCCTCCAGCTTCCTCGTTAACAATCCTAACTACAAGGCAATTCCACATAATTGGCTGTAATATTGGAAATATTTCTTTTATAGTCTGGACTGAATTTCTTAAACCAAACTCATCCCTGATTTAATGCCAATGGAAAGAACAGTGTTTGCACCAGGGAAGAATTTTGCTTCTTTTTTTTTTTTTCATTTATATTTTGTCCCTCTTTGACCTGACCCAAATTAGATAAAATCCACTATTAAGGTTTTATGCAAATTAGGATTATTTCTGTCTGATTTTTATTCTCACACATCTTTTCCCTTTGCTAACCTCTTATGTGATAACATCAGACAGTTCCAAAAGAACATTTCGTTTGTTGTGTGAAGGAATTCTGGGCCCAATGCCTAACACTTAGCTCAGGAAAAACTCCTTTTAAAGTCAATAAAAGTCTTATCAAAATAGACTGCAGAGTCAGTCCCACAGTGAGGGTATATTTTGAACGAATTGATAAAGTTGAAGCCATATGACTTCTGATAATATTATCCACCACCCCACCTTTCTGCCCTCATGATGTGTAAGTTATACCCATTCTGCACATATAAGGATGACAAAATGATGCTAATTACATTATTTTACCGCTTACACCCATTTTCTGACCACTATCGTTTACATCATTTAAACAATGTGGCCAAGGACACAGTTTTACCATATCACACAATGAGCCACAGGTGGCACACTAAGTTTGACTAGCTTACGGTAACAGGAAATTATTGTTTCCTCAGCAGAATTGGAAAAGTTAACTCCTGTAGGACTGGTTTGTTTGGAAGATTACTATTAGTAAAGAGCCTTTCACCTCTAGGACGTCAATTAAAATCTAGTTAAGTTTAGTAAGTTTAGTAACCAAAGATTGTTAACATCTAATAACTGTTCAGGTTCTTTTGTGAAATTAATGGATGATTACAACCTAGTTCCTAATGGGCACATCCAAATTAGTGTTAATTGGCACCTCTTTTTGTCACTCTCAACAGAGGGACTCTGAGAAGTGCTAATCGAGTCAATTAAAAATTACTGACACATCTTTATTTTGAACAGCACAGCATATTTTCTCAGGATTTAAAAAATAGCAGAAAAAAAGGGAAGAAAAAATACACACATCTTGATCTGTCTTATGTCAGGCCCCATGGGTCTTCAACCCTAATTTTGTGGATTCATCACCCTCCAATCCTCCATCTGGCAGCTCAGAGACAGCAGCTAGGACTAAGGTCCATAAAGCCTAACTGGGACCATGATCCACTTCTACACTCTGATTGGGAGAGCTCCACGGATCCTGATTGGGCTGCAGCCGCTATTTAAGCTAGAGGAGGAAACAGGAAATTGTCTGTACAAGTGGGATTCATCCTGCCATTGGCCACTGGTGTTTATGTTTCTGCCTTCTGAGCCTGACCTGCTAGTATCCTCACTTGGCCTGACACTTGATAACTGATTCTTGATCCCTGCCCTCTGGTTTCTCCCGATTCTGATCTCCTGGTGGTCCAACTCAGCCTGATTCCTGGTAATTAGCTTCTGGACTGTCAGCCCATGCCTAATGTTAACCCGAGACAAGGATGCCCATGCCCCAGCCCTGACATCTGAACCTCTTCCTTGCTTAATTCCCCTCTGGATATATAACATCGTTAAGTCTTCCCTTTCTTCACCTTATGTGCACATGGTACATCTCTCATGATGTTCTCCAAAATCTTATACAAGCTGAGTGGCAGAACCAGATAATCCTATTTCTTGATCAAATTATATAGAAACCATATATACCCTTGATATAAGAAAAGACAGAACTGAGCCTATTAAAATGAGAAATGCCAAATTCTTTAGTGTAAATTCAATTATTTTTTCTTTAAAAAAATAAATACAGAAGAGGATTGGACTAATTTAAAAAAAAAAGTTGGCATCTTTCCACAGTATTTTTTTGTTAACTAAATGAGAAAAGTACAAAGTATAATTTTCTGCATTTTCATGCTTATTCTTGGCATACAACCGGTTAATTCTGGCACTAGCTAGTATAGTATTAGTTGGTTCCAGACAGGCCTAGTGAATTTAAATATATATTTTATCTCTTGGACAAATTATTTTAAAAAATAAAAGAAGATCATGAGATTTTGCATCTCTATGATAGCACTATTGTATATTAGAGCTAGGCATAAAATTAAAAATCCATTTTGTGGAAGATTTTAGGATTTCAAGATTTGTTTTTTGTCACTATTTGGAACAAAACCCACACATTTTAAAATAGTCTGAAAGAAAATTTAAAAAATAAAAATAAATCATTTTGAGTGAAAAAATATTTTGTTTTGATTTTGATATTTCAAAAATTGTATAGTACACATTTTTCTTAAATGGAAACAAAGTTGTTCTGAAATGAAAAATCAAAACATTTTATTCCAAAAATATCAAAATAGGATGTTTTTCCATTTATTTTCTCCCAAACAACATTTCAGGGAGATTAATGTGATTTTGTGAATCACTCTGTTTTAATTCTTGCCCACTCCGATCACTTCAGCTGAGACGCAGAGATCATCATCTAAATCAGTTGATCTCAAACTTTTCCAGCTCAGTACCCATTAGTAAATGTTTATGGCCTGTCACAACCCAGTAAATAGTCTAGCATGGAGCATGTGGCAGACTAAGCATTTTAGCACCGGGGACAAGCAAGCATATTTCTTCCCCTACCAGAGGTGACATGCAGAGAGGACATGTGGGGCCACAAGCTCCCCCACTAACCTAGACGGTCTGGGTGGCCCACTGAGGTGAGTCAGGGGGTGGAGTGGCACTCCAACCCTGAGACCTGCCCATGTCTTTGCGCCCTGGATGGCTGCTCCCCTGGTGGGGTTGTGTCCTGCCTAGTATTCACCCCACAGTGGTGGCTTCTGCAGTTCTTGTGCTGTGGGACTGTCAGGGCTTGGCTTTTGGCTCCGGATTTGCAGTCCTGCTAAACTTTGGCCCCACCCACACAACTGGACCAAATTTGTGAGTGGGGTTGTGACCTGGCTCATGGGGTTGCAGTGCCACTCAGTGGAATTTGGCCATCTGGACTCACAGGTGCCGACTTTCCAAAGTGCCTGGGGTTGCTCAGCCTCCAGCTCTGCCCCAGGTGCCGCCCCCACTCCACCCCTTCTCCCAAGGCCCGACCCCCACCAGCCCCTTCCCACCCCATCTTGCCTCCGCCGTGTCTCTTCCCTCCACCACTCCACCCCACCCTTCTTCTCCCCACCTCATTCTGTGCCCCTTCCTTCAGTGTGCCACATTCTTGCTGCTCCCCCCCTCACTCCTCCAGCCTCCTGCATGCTGCAAAACAGCAGATTGTGGTGAGCAGGAGGTGCAGGGAGCGTGGGGGAGGTGCTGAATGGTGGGGCCCACCAGCGGGCAGGAGGAGACGGGGGTAGGGAGGGGTTCAGTTAGGGAGGTTGCCGGTGGGTGCTCAGCATCCACCATTTTTCCCCATGGGTACTCCAGCCCTGGAGCACCCATGGAGTCAGTGCCGATGCCTGGACTCCCATCATCTAGGCTAGACTAAACTTGAATGGCACTGGGACCCCAAAGGTTGCAGTGCCTGGAGAAGGCGGTTGAGCCCAGCCAGCCCTGAGGGATAGGAGCCACAGGAACTGCCACATGACCCATTGAAACAATCTGATGACGTAGTTTGGGTACTGACCCACAGTTTGAGAAAACCTGGTCTAAAGGGTGGCAGAAGGTGTCTTACTTCACTTCATAGCCTCTCAATTTGGTCCCAGTCCGGTTATGATTTATAGTTTGTTAGGAAGGGTAATAAGGGAAAGCAATAACCTATAGCAAACAGATTGCTCAATCCTGAATCTTGCAGTCTTCATACCAGGAAAACTTCCATTTAAATTCAAAGGGAGTTGTGCCAGGACAGCCTGAAGGATGAGGCTTTGCGTGTATGTGTAATGTGGCCGTTCTTTCACTACCTCTGTCTGGATGTAGGTCTGGGAATGGAGAGATACTAGTGCTATGTGAAGTAGGGAAGAAGTTATGTAAGATCCAGCTGTTGATTCTGTCTTAATTATCTGTTAGGGTATTCCCTTGCATATGATTTATTTGTTGATATCAATTCTAAAGTATGTCCATATGGAAAAATATATGGCCAAGCAAGATTATTTTCTTTGTGCATCTTGTAGGATGTCTGCATCTCATAATCCAGTGTTATATTTTATAAGGATCAATTCTGCTTCTTTTCTCTACATTTACAATTTCTCTGTTCGAAATTATTTAAGTCACTGGTTCACTTTTAAACTTTGCTGATTTCATATATACACAAATTTGAACAGACTTTTTTCAGACGTGCTAATCTGACAGTTACCAAATTCGATTAAAACTTTCAGAAATGTGTAGTTTATAGTTCTAGACTCTGTCTAGGGAAATTCTTAATCACAATGAGTAGAAACTTTCTGTAAGGAGTTCCACTGCTAAACTTCAGTAAAGGTAGTCAAACTGCTCTGTAGTGGTTCAATGTATCAGATCAGCATCTTTTATCATTCTAAGTTTCTCTTCAAATCTGTTCTGACTTATTCCAGTGCTGCTCATTTCATATTTCTGTTATTTTATTGCCTTGGCCAAGTCTTGGTCCAAGTGCATAGCAAAAATCATGTGTAATAATTTGTGCTTTCTCTACACTCTCTGCCCTCCTATAAATTCAGAGATGTTCACTGCTCTTCAGTCTCTCTCTTTGAGAGAAATAAGCTTCATTGTAGAAGTTTTCCCACAAATTCATACTGGAGAGACTTCATCTTTGTCACCCAAGGATCATTTTCTTAATTCACAGCAGGCCTTAAAATCGTTAATACAATATTTTTTGCCTTCCTAAGGTACAGCTGTTTATCTCAGTCACCAAGTAACAAGCCCTCTTTGGCTGGCATCTCTGAAATAGGGTGATTTATAGCATCAATATTGTGATTCAGATCTCAGCAGGATCAGGAAAGTAGAATTCTCAACAATGAAAGTTGCATTCTGCTCTCATTTACCCTGATGTAAATCAAGAATAACTCATATTAAGTCAGTGGAGATGCATCAAGGTAAATCTAGTGAGAGCAATCAGAATCAGTCCCAGAGTCTTTAGCTAAAGGAATGTATGATCACACCACCTATTTCTTTCCTGCACAGTTTAATAAACTAACAACAACAACAAAAAGTCCAAATAACCTGTGGTGTTACTATGGCAATTTCAAAGGATATTATTTTCTGAGATATTCTTTTCCATTTTTATAGAAATGTACATTTTATGTATCGTGTATATATTTGACAATGCATCCCCATTAAAAAGAGCTATAATATTATTATCATGAAAAGATAGCTTCATATATGCCATTAGTCTCCCCAAGTTTATGGCACTGCAGATTTTATATTTTTTACTTTGTAGAAGATATTTCTTAATTTATAGTCAAGAGGGGATTTTTGCCTCTTGGCAACCTTGTAAACCCATGTAACTTGTGTTAAGTAATGTTTTATTTTTAATGCATTTTTTGCATTCTGAATAAATATTGTTAGGATTAAAATCACTACAATAAACTCACTGATGTTAAATCCCCAGTTATAGAACTTTAAAAATATATATATACCGTTAGTACAGAACCAGGAATGGAATTATAATATAGAGTGGGTCTCGGACAAATGGATGTTGTTCATTCTTATTCAAGCCAATAGGAACTTGGTGTGCTCAACTCACCTGAAAATCACGTTACTTAGAGGTCCGAATATGAATGTAGATGCCTTGCCTTAAGCAGCCATTTATGAAAATTTGGCCGTGGATCCTTCTTTGCTATTCTTTTTAGCTACTGTAGTTCTGCACACAGCTAATAACACCTTGAAGATGGAATAAATCAAGTCTAAAATGTCTTTTGGGCCAAAGAGACATTTTAAATTTCAGTCCTTTCGTTGTTATTCAAGCTAACAATATTATGGCCGACATTAGATTTTCCTAGAGCCATGTTTGTACAGCAGAGCTTGCCCAATAAACATTTGCGGTGAACTAAAACTTTTAAAATGGGCAATATATTTAATAAATTTACCCGCAACATAGTAAAATTGCAACACTTATCTACTTCTAAATACGAACAAAGGATTTACTATTCAAATACTGGAAAAATTGTTGTAACAGTGAGATTTAAAATTCAATTACTAGACCTAGGTAGGTCAGTCTGATGGCTCAAGATTTTTCCTGGTGTATTCTGTTGACATCAGTGGAGTTACACCAGGAATGAGTTCAGGTTAATCAAGTTTTGTTTAATCCTACATCAGTTCCCAGTGTATGTCATCATGACAAAGAAAGGCTCTGGAACCAGAACTTTGTTGGAGGTTGATGATGATGCATGAGGAGGAATAGATTAAGCTGGTATCTTAATAATTGTCTTGTCGACTGTAGTGAAATATGTTAGTTTTTCATCAGTGAACTAAGCAGATATAGTGCAGAGTGTTAGTAAGAAACAGATGTGTAACAGGACACTGCCATTTTTGAGTCACTTTCCAGACCATAACCACAATATAAAGTGTGTAATCCACTCTGACACTCCATCCTAGCTCACTCCATTATGCCTAGGTATAATGCAGAACAGATGCAGAACCATCAGTGCATGCTGTTATTCTTTATAATACCTAGACACAAAAGCATTACAGTCTCTTATATAAATCCACAGTTCAGAATCAGTAAAACCCCTTGAAGCCAGTGACTGTTGTACCGTACCAGTAGTTTGTGATAAATTCTTTTTGTACCTCACCCATCAAAAAAAATTGGAAGGCTTAATTTTCCAGTTTAGTTTCTTTTTACAAGTAATACATTAATAAAACAACTCTATGAAAATGAACCTATATAAAAGCTTTCTTGTGCCGAGCCCTAAATCATCATTCTGCTTAATGCACTGTTGGAGCAATCTACTGCAGCTCTTTCTTGTTAGTCAAGCTGGCTATGTTTAGGCTGCATAATTTACCTGTATATTCTCATTTGCAAGCTCTGACTAGCTGTCAGATCAAAGTTGTTTTCTTAGAAACCAATTACGTCAATCCATATAACAGTCAATCCCTGTATTTTCTTTTTTGTGTGTATTTTTGTTGTTTGTTTGTTTTTTAAGTGCTTTACTGCTAAATGGTGATTCATTAACTTACCTATTGTCCATGGAATTGCTTGAAAACTAAGCAGGTAATGTGCTTGGTTAATATTTCATGCTTCATTAAAACTGAAAAATATTAGTAAAAGAATGTTTTTCAGTACTCATTTAAAATAACCATGAAGCTCAATATTTTTGTGTGTGTTTAATATATTGGTGTTGAATTTATATTAAATGAAATACTACATAAGTTGTCTAATAAATGTGATGGATTTTCTAATTAACTCTTGATCAGCAGTGGTTTTTAAAGATGTTACCTACTGAACCCGATGGCAGTTTATGACCTTCATGTTGAATATTCAGCTAATTACTCCTTGGACAACAATTAAGTTTCTTGAGACACAGTCACTTACTTTGTCTTATAAATTATTATGCTATTGAGCTCCTCAATCCGTTTGGCTAGAAAACTGCAGTTCTCAGAAGATTACTTAAATTCTTCTACAATATGAACAGATCATTCAAATTTATCTGAATAGATTACAGGGATGCTCATTTTGTAGGTTTTCCATTGATCGACATACTGACCTTGAGAGACAGTTCAACATTAATGCAGATGATGGAAAAATAACTTTGGCAACAGCACTCGACAGAGAAACAAACACGTGGCACAACATAACTATTGTAGCTACGGAAACGAGTAAGTGCTTATGCATTTGTCCATGCTTTACTTTTGGTTCTGTTTGTCTTGTAATATTGTCTGTTGTAGTTTCAAATGTTTGAATAACTATTAGAGATTGTATAGATTGTGAAAGATATTCTACAGTTTACGTGTTTTAGATTTTAAAATAACAAGGTTGTGAAAGCTAAGCTAATTTTATATGACATTCTCCTATCATGTCTATTTTCAAAAATGTGTTTTATAAATGAGGAAAGTAACATATAGTTGTAAAAGAAAATATGGATATGTTTGTGCAGGAAAAAGTGTAAAAGTAAGAGAGAGGGAATACCTGGTGAGACTCTAATAGAAGGAGCGTGAAATTCTCACACCATTAAAGTCAATTGTGGGCCAAACCCTGAGGTCTTTACTTTGAGTATTTACTTTGTTCTAGTCCCATAAATGGTTAAGCATGTATGTAACTTTTCACATGATCAAAGTTACATACATGTTTAAGTAGCCACAGGATTCAGGGTCTTAGGCCAGGTTTCTAAAATCTAAGTCCCATTGAGACTGAATGAGATTAGGTTTTGAATTAGGCTTAGGGGCCTAAATCAATTGGGCATTACAACACTGAGCATAGTAATGTCTAAATGCCATTAAAAATATGGGCCTTAGACCACAACCAGGCAAAATTCTCAATTATGTAATCCCTAAACTCCCAAAATTGAACTAAGTGTAATTATTATTATTTCAGAAAAGAAACTTGACATAAAGAACCTACTGCAGTAAATAAATGTTAGGAAAGTTGTTCATTTATTTTTTAATGATATTGCTGAGTGGTTTTCCCATCTTTTACAGCTTCAGCTTAGATACATATGTGTTCTTGCTAATATATTTATTCTGCCATCAACGTGTATATACAATTTCTATTACTAGATGCGTTCTTCCCACCCTGTCCTAAGAATATTGTCTTCTGTTGAAGAAACCATACTGATTTTCTAATGAGACGATA
This sequence comes from Gopherus evgoodei, assembly GCF_007399415.2. NCBI lineage: Eukaryota > Metazoa > Chordata > Testudines > Testudinidae > Gopherus > Gopherus evgoodei. Next base: position 29,350,664 of record NC_044333.1, read on the forward strand.
ACCATAACCATATTAACCATGTTAATGATCTCTACTAATTTTCAGCTCTCCTCCTCCCACCCTTACCCAACCATCTGATTTAAATATTTGGTGTTGTAATAACTGCTACTTTTAAGTATTAAGCTCATAACACCGTCATCTTCCAACATGAGAATGAATGATAGAATAAAAAGTTTTTACTTGGATGTTACAATATATTTTGTAGTCAGTTTTTCCCATAGTATTTATATTTGAAAGTGCAAACCATGAGTGGTAACCGAAGTGTGTGAATAAACAAGAAAGATAGAACTGAATATAAAATAAAATCTCAAGTTGGCCCCATGCTATTTAACATTTTTATCAATGACCTGGAAGAAAACAAAATATTATCACTGATATGATTTGCAGATGACACAATTTGGAGGAGTGGTAAATAATGAACAGGACAGGTCACTGATACAGAGCAATCTTAATATCTGAAGGTAAATGCCTGGGAACAAAGAACATAGACCATACTTAACAATGGGTGACAATCCTGGGAAGCAGTGACTGAAAAAAATTTAGGAGTTGTGGTAAATAATCTGCTGTATGTGGCCTCCCATTGCAAGGCTGTGACCAAAAGGGCTAATACAATCCTTTAGAGCATAACGAGTGGAATTTCCAATAGGAGTAGAAAAGTTATTTTCTCTCTGTTATTGGCAGTGGTACAACCACAGCTGGAATATTGTATCAAGAATGATGTTGATACATTGGAGAGGGATCAGAGAAGAGAAGCAAGAGTGATTAAAGGATTAGAAAACATGGCTTATACTTACAGATTCAAGAAGCTCAATCTATTTAGCTTATCAAAGAAAAGGTTAATGGGAAATGCAGTCTTATATGGGAAACAAATATTTAATAAGAGGTTCTCCAATCTAGCAGAGGAAGGTATAACATGACCCAATAGCTGGAAGTTGAAAGTAGACAAATTCAGACCGGAAATAAGGTGTAAATTTTTAACAGTAAAGGTAATTAATCACTGGAACAAATCATCAAGAGTCATGATGGATTCTCCATCACTGACAATTTTAAAATCAAGATTGGATGTTTTTTAAAAGATATGATGCTCTAGGAATTATTTTTGGAAAGTTCTATGGCCTGTGATATATGGGTGGTCAGTCTAGATGCTTACAATGGTTCCTTCTACCTTGGAATCTATGAGTTACATGCACAGTAAACTGTATTAATATGACCTACCATTGTGATTTGTGTGCAGTACTATAAATAAAACTTGCCCTGTTAATTACTGCTAAATCTTGTGGGCTAACACCAGTTTGATAGCATGGCCTGAGTGCTTTCTATTGGAGAAGCCCTAAACTATGGAAACAACCATTTACAGGGAAAGAAGTATGAGTCTATTGTATGGACCATCTTTTGCCAAGGTTAATATCTGCCATTGAGCAATACTACCATCTCTAGTGGAGAAAGCTGCAAAAAGTGTAATGGTTAGATTTGTTGTGGCTGTAGAAACACTGATTCTAAGGAAATTCTCCATACCAGTTTTCCTCAAGGCATCCTTACTTCTATCACATAATATGCATTATGAGATTCACCACAAGTATTAAAACTTATGTCATTATATCTTCACCCAGAACTTTACTGACATTAAATACTGAGTCCAGCCATAAAAGAAATGTACCAACATTGACTAGCTAAATGAAGCAAAATGGTTGTTTCTCATTACTCACTGAGCCTCATCCAGTGTAGCACATCCGTAGATTTTTGAGCTAAAGAAAGGTATGATAGTGGAAGGACAGCAGGCTGACTGGTTCAGGAGAAAGGCTGATCTGCTGAATAAGGCCAAAAATAAAATATAACAAATCCTCCCATGAAAGAACACATCTCATGCAAAAGAGCTATCTGCTTTCCTGCATTAGTCTGTTTCACTTCTGGTGTAGTTGCACAATATGCAGGGCTAGCGCTATTGCAAGCGTTCTCCATGGTCCTTTTTTGTGAATATATGGTTTTCTTGCAACTTCCAAAATCAATATTTGGCATGGGATGTGGAAAGTCCCGTGTCATCAACAGTGTGGAATTAATGTGTTTTCTGGGTATAGATGTGTAAAATACATTTGCCCTGTCACCAGAAAAAGTGGAAGAAGCACTGAGACCAGGAGGCAGCAATCCCCCAGAATAGGTAGAAGCCAGGAGACAGTAATCCTGTGGCATAGGGAGAGGTTTATTAGGAAACCCTCAGAGTTGCTGTGGGCTGCCAGCCAGAGAGGCTGCTTGCTTTGGAATCTGATGTGTAAGGCATCCAAGTTCTATAGTAATTAGAGCAGATTGGAAATTTTCTACAAAAACAAATTTGTATCAGAAAGTGGAAAGATATTTCACAAACATTTCCATGATTTTGTTTTGGGTCCCCCCCACACATACTTTGACCTGCACTGGCGTAAATATATTAGAATCTGGAAGCATTAATGTCATTGCTGTTTGGTGAGGTGACTGATTTAAAAAGAGGAATTTTTGTCTAAAAGATTGTAATGCCTTTAACAGATTAAACTGAATGTATTATCCAAATGTGCCTTCTCTCTTACCTTGGGTGACATGTTTTGTCATGTGGTGTTTGCCATAATGCAGAAGAATTTAATTTTCCGTTTCCTCTCTAAAAGCTAAAGGGGGTGTGTGGAAACATTTGTTAAGAAACTGCTTTAACTGACTTGCTTCTGATTTGCTTCTACTCGTGTGTATCAGGAGAAGCTCCACCAAGTCAACTGAATTACATTGACATCAGAATCAAGTCCCTGCCCTCCCCAGCTTTTAAAAAATATATAATTATACATAAGTATTTTTAATAATAAGCCTTGTCATTAGGCCTCATGTGAGCCACAGCATCCATTACTATTGTGAAACTGCTGCCTACGGGGTGCTATGAAAAAAAAAAAATTCATAGTTTGCACCTAGCATTAGAGTTCCTGCTGATGGCTTTTTTTTACATTCCCAGTGTAATTGTATGTCATTTACAATGAAACAAAGGCTGAATTTCACAGAATACCATAGAAACCTACTTTTTTTTTATTTGAGGAAATATTTTTAAAAGCTTCTAAGACAGAAATAAGTGTGTTTGGTGAGTCGTCATGGGGAGAGAGCATATTGTATTTTGTTATTACTTTAAGTTTGGTCTTTGTTATGAGACAGTATCTTCCTTGAAAATGTAATAGAGACAGAGTACTGTCTCTCAGGCACTAACTATGAAGGGAAATTCAAAAAGCATTGTCAATATAATTGTCTGCGATAATATCAAGGAATTAATGATCTTGTACATAAAAATAAAGAGTTATCCTATATGTAGAATATTCAATATGGGATTCGGATGGATATTGAAGAACTCATTCTGTCCCAGTCTATTACTAGTCTAGTCCTTGGCCACTACTTCCCAGGCTCTGTTCAGCGCCCACTTTTACTCTTATTGTGGGCTGAGGTAGAGATAAGTTGACTTGTTTGGGTTCCAAATTTCTCTTAACCAGTAGCCAACTGTAGGACAGTTTTTTGTCCTTGACTATTAAAAAAGCGACTACTGAGTGTCTCCTCTTTTTGTGACATCCTCACATGATAGCCTTCTCCACTGGCTGTCATGTTTTGAGTAGAAACTGATCTCTGATTCTTTTCAGTTGTGATGTAAATAAATTTTGGCAATCTTCTGGAATGATGAAGACAAAGGAAGTATTTTGCTCCATCACCCGGACATGAAGTCTTAAATAGTGGTACTCTTTTTAGGTGGTAGATATGAGATGCGTTCTCTCAGAAGCAGAGTTCAGTATTTCTTGCTGTAAACTTTCTATTTAACTTGTGGTGAATGCAATTAATTAGCTTCAGACAGCCTTTGCTGCCTTTCTGGTAGAATATCAGTGTTTGGGAACTGAAACATTGTATATTTTCTGAGTTTCAAACAATGTCAAGATGTAGTTGCAGAGCTATATACAGGATGGATCAATACCTTTCACAGTTGGTAAAATTAGCTGGTCAAGAATATAATGTCCTTCGTTGGTGGAAACTGTTAATATATTCCTTTGAGAAGGCAAGGGTCCAGTTTATTCAAGTGAGAAGTAATTAGGCCTGTGCTCAGGAAGTTGTATCTTGATCCTGACCATCTCACCAACTACCAGTATGTCTTCTAACCATCTTTATTTAAAAACTAAAAACAACAACAAAACTCATTGAGCAGTTGTTGTGAAAGCACATGAAGGCCTTGACTTCCTTTACACCTTTCATTCCGGCTTTAGGCCTGGGTATGGATATTGTGCTGGTCACATTGGTAGGTTACCTCTTTCTAGCAATAGAAAGGAATCTGGATGGATTTTTTTTAGATCAAAGAGGCAGATACGACACATTATAAATGGTTAACAGAATTATCACCATTGTTTGTCTTAAATCTGTGTGATATATGGACAGGTGATGATTTGCAAGCTCATTCCTAAATTTCAATAACTAAATAGCATACAGTCTTTGCCATCAAAGCAAATGGCCTATGGTGGTGCTTCTCAGACAAGTCTTCAGCCTGGATTTGTTGTCACAATGCTGAAGACACTGTATGCTTCAGTGTTTATACAGAGAGACATCGATGGAAAATGTGGGCCTGAAAGTAATCTTAAACAGTGCACAACAGCTTCAGCCATATCAGGTGAGATTTTCAAACCAGTGCAGGAGATATTGCCATGTATCATTAATTTTAATGGAAAGATGTGTGGATATGTTTCTTGCACTACTTTGAGAAGCTCAAGCATTAGTCTTAAAACATAAATCAAGTCACCCCTTATTTATTCTACTAACTATTTTCTTACCATTGAAAATATTTGTTTTTAAGCAAAGTTTTCTCCATTACAATTAAACATATTTCCTATCCTGTCATGTAGTGACCTTGTTACGCTGATATATTATGTCACATTAATTTTTAAGATAACAGAATAAAACAAAGGATTTGGGCCTTTGACCTGCAAAATCACACTGATATAGAAGCTTGGAGTGTGAGGCAGAAACTCACTAATGTATAGCAAGAGGGATACCAAAAATAACTAGCGACATGAATTGATTTTTGTGTTTCCTTCCCCCCACCCCCTGCCAAGTTTGTTCCAGAGAGAGAATCTTTTGTGAGTCAAGAAGAATATAAAGTAAGAACATGAAGTTGATTAAAATCTAAAGGGAACAGTCTTGTTGGCCAAGTGACCTTTTCCTACCAGGAACATGCCTTTTTATTCTTTGAATATAAAGGTGAACTTTGCTTCCTGTCACTGACTCTGGACTTTAGATACTGGAGTAATGGAATTTCACATTGTTTTGTTGTATCACAAGGTAATATGTGACTGAGATCTAAAGAACTTCATAATGTATGCTGAGAATGGAGACTTTATTATGATTAGAAGCTTGGGAGGATTCACCAGGTGGTTGGGGACTTGACATAGTTTTATTTTCCTGTGTTGCAGTCTGAAGAGGAGAAAGGGTTGGGGAAATATATAGGCATAAAAACACTTGCTTGAGATACTGAGCAGAACTTCCTTGCGATAAGAATGAAATTGACATTCTCAGTAACTTCTCCTGGTGCACCCTTAACTTCCCCCTTCTTTCTGTGCAGTGTTCCTTCCATCCTTGATTTACCTGGTGCTATCTTCAAAATGCAGCTTTCTGACTGCTCAATTATACCCATTATAAGGGAAAAGTCCCCCAGTCATTTGTAATTCCCAGTCATCTGCTCACATCCTTCCTAGCACCTACATCTCACTTTCCTTCCTAATCCATTTTTCCTACCCATCCCCAGTTTCCATGCTGCTCAGAGTTGTGCCCTAATTGGTCCAGGTTTGAACTGTACCTATCATTTGAATTGCCCTTTGAACAAACCATGCTCTTAGGATATAAATATTACTCTACTGTACAAAAACACACACGAATGTCAAAAGTATGGCTTCCTTCTCCCACAGTCCTACAACTAGTCACTTGGTAGCATAATGAATAGTAGCACATGGTTTTACATTGTGACTGGAAACTCAGAATCCTGTGAAAAGGAACATGATATGGTATAATGGTACTAGAAATTAATGATTTACAATGTGCCTATGAAAATAGAAAAAATACATTAAACAATGTTTGAAATAGGCTGTGAATAGATGGAAATTGTGATAACTTCTACCACTGAGTGGCTAATCTGCTGGTTCATCGGGTCCCTAGTCTCACTGATGACACGTAAATGGGTAAAGAAGGCTTTGCCTTATCTATCAATACACAATTAAGATGACACCGTAATTACTGTATCTGCAGCTCTAACATCAAAAGAAAGTAAAATATGCACTATTTATTATTTATTACACCATTCTCACTAATGTTATCCAAATATTGTAAACTGAGTAGAATTTCATGACTCAGGCAATCACACTGATTTATGTATAGGGCATTACATTTTTAGTTTTCACTATTATGTGTAGGACATTTCTATATTCCCTCTGCCTTCATACTCCTCTTCTCTGATTTTCCATCTCCATCTGATAATAGCAATAACACCCTTTGCTGAGGCTACTTCCTCATCTGTTTTTCATGCCATCAATTCCTCCCGGTCTGTCATTAGTGCTAAGGAAAATGCCCTGTATTTCAAATCATTACTGGTTAACTGATATAACAAGACTAATAATAAATAGAGGTTTAATGTAGCTGGGAGCCAAGGTAAAGGTTTATATCAGAGACAGTGTTATAACGTAGGCACGGAAGGGATACATTAATCACATAGTATGACTGCAGAACATTTCACTGATCTGAGGCTGAACATGCTGATATTTGCATGCTCATATCTCATAGACCATAAGTGAGGTCCACTTGAATTATGGGGCTCTGGTGAATCTTAAAAGAAATGCCTGTTTATTATAAGACCAGGCTCCTACTACTATGCCTGTCTGGAATTGGCCTTGCAAAAGGTGCTGCCATGTGTTTCAGAAATATGTGCACAAAAATATAAAATTATGTCATAAATTACAACATTAAAAACTTCTAAAAAATTCATTTCTAAGCTGTATCGTTGTAAGACTCAGATCAGCAAGAGTCAAGAAAACGTGGTAAGCTTTAAAGGTGATTAAGTGATGATCCCTTTAAAATACACAAGCTTTCTCTCACCTGACATTAGAATTACTGTGCTCATTAAAAATTGCCACTCAAGATTAACATATATCCTCTTTGTGTGTGTGTGGGTAGCTGTCTCGCTTATTTATTTATTCATTTTTTTATTTATTTGGATTCTGCAAACTCCATATTTCAAGTGGATCTCAGTTATGGTTTGTGACATATGAGCTTATGGGAATGAGGATGCTGAAACTTAAATAAGTGGAATGTTCTGCTTGCATTCTGTGGGCTCAGTGTTGAGCCAGCCTACACCTCCACACTGAGGAGTAAAGAGGCAAAAGATATCTCCTTCCTTTCCCTGTGTCGGCCACCTACGTTATGGGTTACAACATGGAGCCGCTTCTCCTGGGCTGCTACTCCTCCTCTTGCATATCTGGGTGAAGGTGGTGCCAGTAGTGGGATGGATAAGAGTCTTGGCTCCTCCCTGCTACACAGCAGCTCCATCAACACAGCTGTAGAGGGGAAAGTAAGTTGAGCTAGGAAAGGGGCAGGTTTGGCTTACATCTGCCTTGGAGCAAAGTTCACAATGGTTGGTCTGTGCTGATCCTGCCACAGTGCAGCAACATGCTGCCCCTCAGTGTGGATTGCAATGTGCCAATCCAACCCTAGGTTTAAAAATAAACACCTTTCTTATATGCACACTATATACAGGAGCAGAGAGAGAGATTTATCAGGAGTTAATTATTCTGTGGTATATTTGTTCTTGTAATAGTTTATGTTGCATGATGTGTTCCAAATTCAGTCTCTGTGACTCTGAATCATAATTTACACTTTTAATCAGGTTTACAGCATGTAACTTTCAGCAGCTGAGAAACACAGATATAACCAGTGCCTCACATGTAATTTTCACCCTATTCTTTGTGGTGCTGACATACTGGGATCAGCCAGGAACAGGGCCTCATTGTGCTTTGTGCTGTTCAGACACAGAGCGACAGGACAGTCCCTGACCAGAGAATTTATAGTCTGTTAGGATGAAACATGAGTGTAATAAATGATGCGGAGGAGGAGGAGAAAAATAGTAATCAAATCCTTATGTAGGACCACTTTACACAGCAAGATCGTTTAAATTCAGATATTATTTATTTTAGAACACATACATAAGATTAATTCCTGAAGTCCCTACTATCCAAATACCTGGCTGTGACCACCTTAAAGAGTACCTCTCTATTTGGTTTCCATCCACACTTTTTACTTGCTTTTATCTATCCATACGAAGGCAGCAGAACACAATGGGTGCTGTTTCTCTTTCCTCTTCGACTGGGAGACTATTAAGCTCTCTCTGTCAAGATATATTTGTTTTCTCATTGGCTCCTCCTCTTGTAGGTTTCCTATTTTACTTCAGCCTCCCGTCTACCAGTGACAAATTCCATCATGGCTTGAGCTTCACCTGCTATTTTCTCTCTTCCATAGATGAAAGGAATTGCTTTTTCTAACATGGTGCAGCTATGTTAAAAAAGCACAGGAAAATCTCCCTCTCTTGCTCTGGCATGGGTGCAACAATACCTTTAGGGTATGTGCCTACACTGAATTGGAGGTTTCATTGCAATACAGGTTGGCATACCCAGGCTAGTGTTAATCTAACTAGCTCAGCTAAAAATAGCAGCCTGAGCTTCAATATGGGCTATACAAGCCTGCCTGAAATTCTACCTGAGCTGCAGTCCCACCTACGACTTCAGTGGAAACATACTCTTATTGCTGACCTAGTGCTCCTACTCAGTACTGGATTTACCGTGGCGCTGGGCCCAAGCTCGGAAGGAGGCTCATAACACATGCTTCCTCCCCTCTCGCAGAGTTGCACAAGTGGAGCCTTCAAGCAGCAGGATCCAGCATGGGAGCTCAGAATCCAAGGGACCCTGGGAGCTCCTTGGCCAGCTCCCTGCCTAGAGAGCCTACCCTGGAGCAGGGAAGGAAAGGGAGGGGGAGGGAGTGGGGAAGCTGAGATCCCATGTGCTTCAGCTTGCTGTGAATGGATAGCTTTCTGCTAGAAGAGGGGGCAGTGTGAATGGGGAAAAATATGCCCAAAGAGTTTCACCCTCAGAAGACTTCTCCAGACTGGATTAAGGATGCTGGTGTGACCTTGCCTGGCAGCCCCCAAGGAAGGAACTGGGCATAATGAATGGACAGTGCAGCTCTCTATCTGAAGTCTAGCAAGGGAGGTATGTGGACCTCACTAGGAGAAGTTAAAATGAAAAGTAAGGGAGGGGAGGCTCTACTACCAGGCAGCTTTAGGTACGGTACTAGGCACACAGGAGGATTTCCACTTCTGAGCCTTGGAAGGAGAAATTGACTTTTCCTTTCCAGATTTATCCAATATTCAGAAAGGGAATCTAGCACTCGCCTTCAAGATTTGAATACTCTCAAAATTCAGGAGTGCTCAAGCTCAATTTTGGCAGCTGTTATTTCATTTCTCCCCAATCAAATATACTAATCCTCTGTAATTTGCTGTAGAAAAAAGAGGAAAAAATTGAGCAACAAATGCTGGGGTCTTCCCAGTGCTAGATAGGACTGGAATTGCTATTTTCAACAGCCATTACCATTTTTTTTGTTTAGTTTTGTTTGTTTAAACGGAAGACAGTAATATTGCATTGGCAAATTCCCCATAGAAACAAAGAGTGGAACAAAAGAATAATAAAGGCACCTCAACTTTTCTTCATTTATGTAGGACAGGCTTATAATATGGATTCAGATATCCTGCAATCACACAAGCTGAAAATTCTTCCACTTGACTGCAGTTCTGTAACCATGCGGGAACCAGTCCTGCCTGTGTTCTGTGCACATCCAAAATTCTTACTGAATTCAGAAGTGCCTTGCTTTTGTAACCATACTACCTGATATTTTCAGCCTTTGTAAGCGAAGCAGGTTTACATTTAGTGATTGGGTGGGAAGCATCTCAAAATAAGTTGGGTGCAGTAGGAGGTGTTGCTTATTCACTAGGTAATGTGAGACCTTCCTGTTACAATAGTAAACCAGTGCAGCATAGAATGCACTTTGCTCCTCGAGTCTAGAATGGGGTCCTTTGCTTCTATACGCAGCCCATTAAAGACAGTGAAAAGACTCCTGCTCACTTCAAGAGGCTTTGGACAAAACTAATTATACACAGGGTAACTCCACTGTATTCACAGGGTCCTGGTCCCACAGAATAGAGGGGCATGTGAGTTTGTTGCAGAGCTGCTGCTCAGGTATGGGAACCTCCTGGCACCCCACCCTCCAAAATCATTCAGGCTGCACTTTCTGCACGATTATGTGCTAGCTGAGGGGTGTGTGGAATTTGGTGGCCTCTGCTGTAGGTGATGGGCATCTCAGGTACTTAAAGCCATGGCCTAGAGGAGGGAAGTGCCTAACTACAGAGTCTGCAGCTGCCCAAGGCCAGCACTGAGGCCGCCATTGCACGATTCAAGCATGCTCAGCCTTGGAATTGCCACCCCTCCCTTGACTAGTAGCTGCAGCTGGCCTCTAGAAATTGGCCCCATGTATAGCCAGAGAAGCTGCAGGTGGCTCTGTGACTAATGGGGGCAGGGCCGGCTCCAGGCCCCAGTGCGCCAAGCATGTGCTTGGGGCAGCATGCCGCAGGGGGCGCTCTGCTGGTTGCTGGGAGGGCGGCAAGCGGCTCCAGTGGACCTCCCGCAGGCGTCCCTGCAGAGAGTCCACTGGTCCTGTGGTCCCGTGGTCCCGTGGTCCACCGGAGCCGCGGGACCAGTGGACTCTTTGCAGGGACACCTGCGGGAGATCTACTGGAGCTGTGGGACCGACAAGTGGTAGAGTGCCCTCCGCAGCGTGCCGCCATGCTTGGGGCGGCGAAATGGCTAGAGCCGGCCCTGACTGGGAGCCATTAAGCTAGAGCAGATAAAGAAACTGGAGTGAACCTCAAGGAACAGAGGTCACCAGTAGGAAAGGAATGTCAAGGGGAGCAGGGAAAGAGGAAGAAGGTCAGGCTTGCAGCAGGAGAATGACCCCAGCTAGTTGGGGAGCATGTCCAAAGTAGAAAGGAAACAAATACGGGGAGAGCAGCAAAGAATCCTGTGGCACCTTATAGACTAACAGACGTTTTGGAGCATGAGCTTTCGTGAGTGAATACCCACCTTGTCAGATGCATGTAGTGGAAATTTCCAGGGGCAGGTAAGCAAGCAAGCTAGAGATAATGAGGTTAGTTCAATCAGGGAGGATGAGGCTCTGTTCTAGCAATTGAGGTGTGAAAACCAAGGGAGGAGAAACTGGTTCTGTGGTTGGCAAGCCATTCACAGTCTTTGTTTAATCCTGAGCTGATGGTGTCAAATTTGCAGATGAACTGAAGCTCAGCAGTTTCTCTTTGAAGTCTGGTCCTGAAGTTTTTTTTGCTGCAGGATGGCCACCTTAAGGTCTGCTATAGTGTGGCCAGGGAGGTTGAAGTGTTCTCCTACAGGTTTTTGTATATTGCCATTCCTAATATCTGATTTGTGTCCATTGATCCTTTTCCGTAGAGACTGTCCAGTTTGGCCGATGTACATAGCAGAGGGGTATTGCTGGCATATGATGGCATATATTACATTGGTGAACGTGCAGGTGAATGAACCGGTGATGGTGTGTCTGATTTGGTTAGGTCCTGTGATGATGTCGCTGGTGTAAATATGTGAGCAGAGTTCATTCACCTGCATGTCCACCAATGTAATATACGCCATCATATGCCAGCAATGCCCCTCTGCTATGTACATCGGCCAAACTGGACAGTCTCTACGGAAAAGGTAAATCTGGCCCTGCCTACCTTTGCTAGTTCTGATGGGGTCTGACATGTGACAGAGAATGTAAAGAGTCCAAAGCCCTAGGGATCTCAAGATCTTAGCGCCTGGCAATAGTGGGCAGGATGGCATGTGTTATCCACTGAAAATTCAGCACCACTGCTGGACTGTGTAGGGGAACGCTTAGTTTTTAATCCTGAGCAAATCTTTACAACCAAGTTATAAACGTCTGGAAAAGGGTTTAGTGTGGTAATGCTGATGACCCCTATTGCTGCTAGGTACAGTCACAGAGAGATGATTTGGATTCACTCCTGACATAACCTTATTCCCAGATTCTGGACCTTAGCGTCCAAAATTTGGGGGTTAGCATGAAAACCTCCAAGCTTAGTTACCAGCTTGGACCTGGTACTGCTGCCACCACCCAAAAAATTAGAGTGTTTTGGGGCACTCTGGTCCCCCTGAAAAACCTTCCCTGGGGACCACAAGACCCAAATCCCTTGAGTCTCACAACAAAGGGAATAATCCTGATTCCCTTCCCCCCTCCAGGTGCTCCTGGAGAGATACACAGACACAAGCTCTGTGAAACTACGCAGAGTGAGTCCCCCTCTCCGTTCCCAATCCTGGAACAAAAGCACTTTCCTCTTCACCCAGAGGAAATGCAAAATCAGGCTAGCAATCCAACACACAGCTCTCCCCTTGATTTCTTCCTCCCACCAATTCCCTGGTGAGTACAGACTTAATTTCCCTGAAGTAAAGAAAAACTCCAACAGGTCTTAAAAGAAAACTTTATATAAAAAGAAAGAAAAAATACAAATGGTCTCTCGTATTAAGATGATACAACACAGGGTCAATTGCTTAAAAGAATATTGAATAAACAGCCTTATTCAAAAAGAATACAAATTAAAGCACTCCAGCACTTACATTCATGCAAATACCAAAGAAAAGAAACCATAGAACTTACTATCTGATCTCTTTGTCCTTACACTTAGAAACAGAAGACTAGAAAATAAAAGTACTTCTCCAAAGCTCAGAGAAGCAGGCAAACAGACAAAAGACTCAGAGACACACTTCCCTCCACCCAAAGTTGAAAAAATCCAGTTTCCTGATTGGTTCTCTGGTCAGGTGTTTCAGGTGAAAGAGACATTAACCCTTAGCTATCTGTTTATGACACGCCCCCCAAATTGCAGACAGGGGAAGCTCACTGGCGGCAATTTCCTTCTAGAACTTGAAAATAAACAGATTAATACAACACATGCACCTTTACATATACTACTAAGTATATAACTAACAGACTTTTACACTTTAATAACACTTTTTAACTACTGGATTCTGGGAAACTCTCACGGGAGAGTGCATCAGCAACTTTGTTAGAAGCTCCTGTGATGTGTTGAATTTCAAAATCAAAATCTTGGAGAGCTAAACTCCAACGAAGAAGTTTCTTGTTGTTCCCCTTGGCAGTATGAAGCCACTTTAGTGCAGCATGGTCAGTTTGTAGTTGGAACCGCCGTCCCCAAACATATGGGCGTAGCTTCTCCAGGGCGTACACAATGGCATAGCATTCCTTTTCACTGACTGACCAGTGACTTTCCCTCTCAGACAGTTTTTTGCTGAGAAACACGACAGGATGGAAGTTGTGATCTGTTGCTTCCTGCATGAGTACTGCTCCTATACCACGCTCAGATGCATCCGTGGTTACTAGGAATGGCTTGTCAAAGTCCGGGGCCCTGAGTACAGGGTCAGACATGAGCGTTGCCTTAAGCTGGGTAAAGGCTTTTTGACACTCATTAGTCCACTTAACGGCATTTGGCTGGGTCTTTTTGGTTAGGTCGGTCAATGGGGCAGCGATTTGGCTGTAGTGTGGTACAAATCGCCTGTAGTATCCGGCCAAGCCTAAGAAGGATTGGACCTGTTTTTTTGACCTTGGGACAGGCCACTTTTGGATAGCATCCACCTTGGCCTGTAGGGGGTTTATGGTTCCTCGACCCACCTGGTGCCCCAGGTAAGTCACTCTGTTTTGGCCTATTTGACACTTTTTGGCCTTAACAGTTAGTCCTGCCTGCCTGATGCGCTCAAAGACCTTTTCCAGGTGTAGTAGGTGTTCTGGCCAGGAGTCTGAAAAAATGGCCACATCATCGAGGTAGGCAACTGCGAATTCTCCCAGTCCAGCTAGTAGACCATCTACCAGCCTCTGGAAGGTGGCGGGCGCATTTCGAAGGCCGAAAGGAAGGACATTGAATTCATACACCCCCGCATGGGTGACGAATGCTGACCTCTCCTTGGCGGGTTCATCTAGCGGTACTTGCCAGTACCCCTTGGTTAAGTCTATTGTAGAGATGAACTGGGCACGTCCCAACTTTTCCAATAGCTCATCAGTGCGTGGCATTGGATAGTTGTCCGGACGAGTTACCGCATTTAGCTTACGGTAGTCCACGCAAAAGCGTATTTCCCCATCTGGTTTGGGTACCAGAACCACTGGAGATGCCCATGCACTGGTAGATGAGCGGATTATACCCATCTGTAGCATGTTCTGGATCTCCCGTTCTATAGCAGCTTGGGCATGAGGAGACACCCGGTAGGGTGGGGTTCTGATTGGGTGAGCATTACCTGTATCAATGGAGTGGTATGCCCGTTCAGTCCGTCCTGGGGTGGCTGAGAACAATGGGGCGAAGCTAGTGCACAGCTCCTTGATTTGTTGCCGCTGCAGACGTTCCAGGGTGGTTGAGAGGTTCACCTCTTCCACGCCACCGTCTTTTTTCCCGTCGTAGTAGACACCGTCAGGCCACTCAGCATCATCTCCCTGGACTGTAAACTGACAAACCTGTAAGTCTCTGGAATAGAAAGGCTTGAGAGAATTAACATGGTACACTTTAGGCTTTAGTGAGGAATTGGGAAATGCTATGAGGTAGTTTACAGCTCCCAGGCGCTCTTGGACCGTGAATGGCCCTTCCCATGATGCTTCCATCTTATGGGCCTGTTGCGCCTTCAAGACCATAACCTGGTCTCCTACCTTGAAGGAACGTTCTCTGGCATGTCTGTCATACCAGGCCTTTTGCTCTTCTTGAGCATCCTTTAGGTTCTCTCTAGCAAGGGCTAAAGAGTGTCGGAGGGTGCTTTGTAGGTTGCTTACAAAGTCCAGAATGTTAGTTCCTGGAGAAGGCGTAAACCCCTCCCATTGCTGCTTCACCAACTGTAATGGCCCCTTAACCTCGTGACCATACACAAGTTCAAATGGTGAAAACCCTAAACTGGGATGTGGTACAGCCCTGTAGGCAAACAGCAACTGCTGCAACACTAGGTCCCAATTATTGGAGAATTCGTTGATGAATTTTCTTATCATGGCCCCCAAAGTTCCATTGAACCTTTCCACCAGGCCATTGGTTTGATGGTGGTACGGGGTGGCAACCAAGTGATTCACCCCATGAGTTTCCCACAGTTTTTCCATGGTCCCTGCCAGGAAATTAGACCCTGAATCTGTAAGGATGTCAGAGGGCCAACCTACCCTGGCAAAGATGTCTGTTAGGGCCAGGCACACAGTGTTAGCCCTGGTGTTGCCTAGAGCTACTGCTTCTGGCCATCGGGTAGCAAAGTCCACTAAAGTCAGTACGTACTGCTTTCCTCTGGGCGTCTTTTTTGGGAAAGGGCCCAGAATATCCACAGCTACTCGCTGAAATGGGACCTCAATTATGGGGAGTGGCTGGAGAGGGGCCTTGACCTGGTCTTGAGGCTTACCTACTCTTTGGCATACCTCACAAGACCGGACATACTTGGCAACATCCTTGCCCATCCCCTCCCAGTGGAAGGACTTCCCCAACCGGTCCTTGGTTCTGTTCACCCCAGCATGGCCACTGGGATGATCATGGGCTAAGCTTAAGAGCTTCTCCCGGTACTTAGTTGGGACCACCAACTGTTTGTGCGGCTGCCATTCTTCCCGGTGTCCACCAGAAAGAATTTCCTTGTATAAAAGTCCTTGGTCTATAACAAACCGGGATCGATTAGAAGAGCTGAGAGGCGGTGGGGTGCTCCGTGCCGCCGCCCACGCTTTCTGAAGGCTGTCATCTGCTTCCTGCTCAGCCTGGAACTGTTCCCTTGAGGCTGGGGTCACCAGTTCTTCCTCAGACTGTGGACTTGGGCTTGGTCCCTCTGGAAGCGATGTAGGTGATGGGGTTGGTTCCGTTGCTGGTGAACCGCTCTCCGCTGGTGCACCTGAGGGTATTTCAGGCTCTGGCTGAGCCTTTTGGGTATGGCTGTCGTGTGCTTCTGCCAGTTCTGGCTCGCTGGCGCCCTCTGGCGTTGAGTTTGAAGATGTGGTTGCACTTGCTGGTGCTGGTTGCTGTTCCAGTTCCGGGCCTGGGACTGGAGATGCTGTGGCTGTTTCAGTGGTAGGCATGGAATCCGGGTCCACTACCTCTGTCTGGGTCTGGTAACACAGACGGGGCTTCTGTGGATGGCTCAGGAACAGGAATGGGTCTGGAAGCTTGCCTGGTTTGGCTACGGGTAACCATTCCCACTCTCTTGGCCCGCCTCACCTGGTTGGCCAAGTCTTCCCCCAGTAGCATGGGGATAGGATAATTGTCATAGACTGCAAAAGTCCACATTCCTGACCAGCCTTTGTACTGGACAGGCAGTTGAGCTGTAGGCAAGTCTACAGCTTGTGACATGAAGGGGTAAATTGTAACTTTGGCCTTTGGGTTGATGAATTTGGGGTCAACGAAGGATTGGTGGATAGCTGACACTTGTGCCCCCGTGTCTCTCCACGCAGTAACCTTCTTTCCGCCCACTCTCAAATTTTCCCTTCGCTCCAAGGGTATTTGAGAGGCATCCGGGCCTGGGGATCTTTGGTGTGATGGTGGTGTAATGAATTGCACTCGCATGGTGTTCTTGGGACAGTTGGCCTTGATATGTCCCGGTTCATTACACTTAAAGCATCTTCCATCTGATGGTTCACTGGGCCGAGGTGAGTTACTGGAGACTGGTGAGGTTGAAGAGTAGGGTATCTGTGGCTTTACTTGGGTGGTATGGAGGGTCTTTGGCTGTCCTCGGTTGTAGGGTTTATGGTCTGTGTGCCCCCTGGGGTAATCGTTCCCCTTGACAGTAGCTTTTTTGCTTTCTGCCAGTTCCATCCATTTGGCTCCAATCTCCCCCGCCTCAGCGATAGTTTTGGGATTTCTATCTTGTATGTACCGTGTGATGTCTTCAGGAACACCATCCAAGAACTGCTCCATTTGTATGAGGAGGTTCACTTCTTCCAAGGTTTGAATGTTGTTTCCTGTTAACCAGGCCTCATAGTTTTTGCAATGTAGTAGGCGTGTTTGGGAAATGACACCTCTGGTTTCCATTTTTGGGTTCTGAAGCGCCGACGGGCATGATCTGGGGTTATCCCCATCCTGTATCTGGCCTTGGTTTGAAAAAGTTTATAGTCATTCATTTGCGGCTTGGGCATTTCAGCTGCCACCTCTGCTAAAGGTCCACTGAGGTGTGGCCTTAATTCTACCATGTACTGGTCTTCGGGGATGCTGTACCCAAGACAGGCTCTTTCAAAATTTTCCAAGAAGGCCTCGGTGTCATCACCTGCCTTGTAGGTGGGAAATTTCCTGTGCTGTGGAGCAATAATGGGCGATGGGTTGTTAGGATTGGCTGGAGTCTGTTGCTTAGCCTTTTCTAATTCCATGGCCTGTTGGTGGGCTTCCCTCTGGAGTTCTATCTGTCTTCTGTGGGCTGCCTCATCTTCTTCTAGTTTTCTTTTGTGTGCTGCCTCTTGGGCTGCCTGTTTGATGCTTTCTTCCTTTTCTTTTATCTCCATCTCTTTTTGTTTCATTTCCAGTTGTCGCCTGTGTTCAGCTTCTTTGATGTGTTCTTCGGCGTTTCTTTTTGCCTTAGAAGTCATGGTTCCTGTTTTCTTGTGTTGGGGTGCCCTCCGGTGTTTATCTTCTGAACTGCAGGTTCTCTGTTGCCTCCTGAAGTCTGCCTAGCAACAGTGCCTTTCCCTTTTCTCTCTCTAGCTAATGTTCAATTAAGGGAAACCAGAAAAACCACTTTATCTGCATGCATATAAGTGCTGGTATTTTGCCTCCTAATGGGAGGGCTATTGCATGACAAAAGACCCTAAACAGTCTTTTCGCTTAACATGCAAACCACAAACTGCTAGAGAGAGCAGAAAAAAAAAATTCTCTCTGGTTCCCTTTTAAAACCAAACTGTTTCTCTCTGCTAAAAAGCCCTTAGCAGAGAAAAGAAAAATATAATATTCCTACTGGCTTCTGGATTCTGTCTATATCCCGCCGCTGCCACTCATGACATAACCTTATTCCCAGATTCTGGACCTTAGCGTCCAAAATTTGGGGGTTAGCATGAAAACCTCCAAGCTTAGTTACCAGCTTGGACCTGGTACTGCTGCCACCACCCAAAAAATTAGAGTGTTTTGGGGCACTCTGGTCCCCCTGAAAAACCTTCCCTGGGGACCACAAGACCCAAATCCCTTGAGTCTCACAACAAAGGGAAATAATCCTGATTCCCTTCCCCCTCCAGGTGCTCCTGGAGAGATACACAGACACAAGCTCTGTGAAACTACGCAGAGTGAGTCCCCCTCTCCGTTCCCAATCCTGGAACAAAAGCACTTTCCTCTTCACCCAGAGGAAATGCAAAATCAGGCTAGCAATCCAACACACAGCTCTCCCCTTGATTTCTTCCTCCCACCAATTCCCTGGTGAGTACAGACTTAATTTCCCTGAAGTAAAGAAAAACTCCAACAGGTCTTAAAAGAAAACTTTATATAAAAAAGAAAGAAAAAATACAAATGGTCTCTCTGTATTAAGATGATACAACACAGGGTCAATTGCTTAAAAGAATATTGAATAAACAGCCTTATTCAAAAAGAATACAAATTAAAGCACTCCAGCACTTACATTCATGCAAATACCAAAGAAAAGAAACCATAGAACTTACTATCTGATCTCTTTGTCCTTACACTTAGAAACAGAAGACTAGAAAATAAAAAGTACTTCTCCAAAGCTCAGAGAAGCAGGCAAACAGACAAAAGACTCAGAGACACACTTCCCTCCACCCAAAGTTGAAAAAATCCAGTTTCCTGATTGGTTCTCTGGTCAGGTGTTTCAGGTGAAAGAGACATTAACCCTTAGCTATCTGTTTATGACAACTCCCTTGTTCAATCATTCTTTAAATACAGCTTCCCTAGCCTAGCAGAAAGGATTCCAAGGGCTGACTTTTAAATAAAGCTGGTTGGAAAAAACTCAGTGGAACTGTTTACTGTCAGAAGACACATTTCCATTGCTAGTGGGACCCTTTGCAAAATCATGTTGATTTTGCCAAAAATTCATTTTGGGGACAAAAGGGTAAAGCATAGTTCTTAAAAATGTCAACACATTATATTTTGATATTTTCAGAATGCATTTTGTTGTTCTTTTCTTAAATGACTTTGCTTTTTGCTTTTTGATTTTATTGTATTATGTATTATAAATTTAAAAAGTCAGCATTTAAATTGAACATTTTAATGAATCCTGGATGGATGGATGGATGGAAATTCTTTTGTGGAGAGAATTCAAATTGTGGAGGTTTGTTCCATATTGGAATAAAAACAAATTTTGAAAATTCAGAATCCTTCGTGAATGAATTTTCCTTCTCTTCACAGCTCTACTTTTTAAACTAATATTAAACTTATTAGTTGGGTTACGAAATATTGATAATGAAATTGTTTAGCAATGCTTACGAATGTAAAATATTCATTTTTAGCTAGGAAGTGATATGAAATAAATAGCTCATGATCCAAGCTTATTTGAAAAAAGATTATTTTCTGACACAGTAAAGTAGAAATCACTATCACTCATTTCTGTGTAAAATTAAGTAACTTCATTTTTGCATTATAATAAAGTTATCAAAACAATCATATTAATATTCTTGATGTTTTTTGTCAAAGTGTACCACAACTAGTATAAACTCTGGTAGATCATTAGTCAAAGCACTAGATGAGCAAATAGAAGAGATCTTGAAATGAAAATGGTGATGTGACCACAAAAATGTTTTCTAGACATAGAACATACGAAGCTTGAAGACAAAGCTATGACATGTAACTAACAAAGTCAATTACTCATACTTGCTGCATCCTTTAGAAATGAAGATATATGGGGCAATTTTGTCCCTTTCTGTCACCTAGTGGAAAAAATCCATAAATCCAAAAGGCATAAATCCAAAAAGACTCTTTATAGTTTACCATGAATATAAATACAATTATGAATCATCACACAGTGCATTCTATGCTAAACTATCTTTATTCTATATTACAGGTGGACTTTTTAGATGCAGGGACACAAGTTAAAAAGGAAGAATAATGTTTGGTGCATTCAGCAAACACATAGAATTATAGAACTGGATGGAACCTCGAGAGGTCATCTAATCTAGTCCCCTGAACTCAAGGCAGAATTAAGTATTATCTAGACCATCCCTCACAGGTGTTTGTCCAACCTGCTCTTAAAAATCTCCAATGATGGAGATTCCACAATCTCCCTAGGCAATTTATTCCAGTGCTTAACCACTCTCACAGTTAGGATTTTGTTTCCTAAAAATATATAGAGATATACCTATCTCATAGAACTGGAAAGGACCCAGAAAGGTCATAGAGTCCAGCCCCCTGCCTTCACTAGCAAGACCAAGTACTGATTTTGCCCCAGATCCCTAAGTGGCCCACTCAAGGACTGAACTCACAACCCTGGGTTTAGCAAAATGTCCAACTACACCCGCCTTTGTGGAAATTTTAGCCCATTGCTTCTTGTTCTACCCTCAGCGGTTAAAAAAAACAATGTTTCTCCCTCCTCCTTGTAACAACCTTTTATGTACTTGAAAACTACATTTTAAAGTCATGAATTCTTTTGTTAATACTTTTAATTTCTTAATTTTATTTGATCTTTTATTGTAAAACTACTGTTGACATTATTAAGAATAATTATAATGTTTTAGGGAATTACTTTGGTATACTATATAATTATCTTTCATTTAGGGCTGAATAAATTTCAGTAAAATTTAAAAAGGAAAGAGAAGCATCAGAGGTTTAAACAGGAGCTCAGAACTGCTTAACCTTTTCACCAGACCCTTTCTTTTCTGATCAGCATGATAGAAATTATATAACCCATAATTTTTGCTCTACCTGAATTTACTAAGCTAGGTTTCTTGTTTATTTGGTCATAACTACAGGCTAGAGGCTTACCCTTTATAGACCACAAAACAAGTGCTGGAGGTCCTTGAGGCGTTGTTTGGTCACACAGTCCTGGCTCTCCTTGTTTCTGTCTACTAAATTGCACTAAAAGATGCACTAAAATGCATTACTTACTTTCCAAAGACTGTATTGCTTTCTGTGTGAGCAATTGATGTATTTACCTCAGGAATTCATCTGAGGGGAAGTGGCCCACATGGATGCTAATGGGAGTGGAAAACAATCCACTCCCTGTGTGAAGAAGATGAGAGAAGAGACACTTGACAGATATGTAGTCACATTGTTAGAAAGATTCTCACATAGTATAGTTAGGAGTGTGGTATAAAAAGCCTATAGAATGGAATAGATATCTCAATAGTAAGATGTGCTCCATACTTTGAGAACTGGAATGCAAACAGGCAGGTGGGGGCACTGAAGAGAAGGGAATAAGTGGGCAAGGAAACTGTGTTTCCAGTTATCTGATAAGGAAAAAATCACAAGACAACGATAAAAACGAATGCTTAGCTGAAGGGAAAAAAAGCAAGAAGCATACTTTGTAGGAGGTGGTACCATACCTAATGGGGAGAGTGATTGGATCAGCTGCCTAAGACCATCATTTCTGGTTTCAGAAGCTTATGGAGCCCTGTTAGTCCTTAAAGTTCTACATTTTGCAAAAAAAAGCTGACTTTGCCAAAAGACTTTGAAGACTGACAACACTGATCAAAATTTATACTATAAAAATGGGCATGAAGGTGACAGATTGTTTGAGAGAAAGGGATAGCGTATAAGGTGTTATGGGACTCAGAAATGATAGGGACTAAAATAAGTACAAATGCAAGCTGGTCTTTTAGCTAAAGGACTGAATGTGCTTGACAGATTTGTTAATTGCCACAAAAGAAATGGAGGAAAGTACAAACTGACAATATTTCATTATTGCATTAGCAAATTGAGTGTGAGACTGAAGTGAAGTGGGTTCCTACACTGGACAATTGCCAAATGGGCATTTGCACCTTGAATTTTATAATTTCTGAAGGATTTTTTCCCCCAAGAACAGTAGTGCAGAGTACTTGGCTATTTTGATGTGAGTACACTTATTATTCTGGACAATATGTGATCCAGTACTTTGAAAATTGTGCATGGTTGATTCCAGGCCATAGCTTGGCAATGGAACAGGGTGGTGATATACCTATAATTGAACACCATGATAGTCAGTCTCCCTGGAGCACTTTTGTGAATGAAATTTCCATCTTAAATAATGAAGCTACTCATAGGAGCATATTGTGAGTTTTAACAAAGGTAGTTGTGGGCAAGGAGTTACAGTACCTTCAGGTTTAGAGAAAAAGGGGCAGATTTTCCCAAATGCTCAACATGCACAGTTGAGAACAATGGAACTGCCAGGTACTGAGAATATTTTAAAATCTGCCCACTTATTAAATAAATAAATGCAAGAAACCTATTTTATAATAATTTTAGATGTTGTAAAAAGTTTTACTGAAATGTTTTGTGTCAGTTTTCTTCTAGGTTATTTATTTTGTTATTCATGAAATGATTTTTAAATTAAAAATCTAAAGCGTCCCAGACACCTAGTCATCAATAAAATTTATTTACTATTACTGCTATTCATTATACAATTTTAAAGCTAATTATAATTGATAATAAGTTTTGTATGAGTCAATATTTTATTGCATTTTTAATATGCATGATACACAATCACCATATTAACATTGTAATTGCTCTAAACTGTGGGCTTGATTCCTGACTGTGCTACTCCAACTTTATACTACTGAAGCTCCATTGTTTAACATGGAGTTACTCCAACCTAAAACAGGAGCAACACAATGGTGACTCAAGCCCTGTGAATTTACCTGCTAGATTTGTTGTTTCTCAGATTGGCTCCTTAATCTCTTTATCCTATAGAGTAGACTTGTGCTAGTGCTTTTATTATGTGTTTGTTTCAAGTCATATAATGGTGCCAACATTACTGTCTGGAAATAACTCATGGTAATGTGTAGAAATGAGAACCCTTTACTTCCTAACAATGATTATGATATTGCATATAGCCTCTGAAAATATAAGAAATGCATCAAAGTGCTTATGTTGCTGTGTGATGGTCGCATTCTCATCCAAGTCTGTTCCAAATGAAGTTTACAACACACATTGTGTAAAGAAAAAAATTACCACTTCTGGGGTTTTGATTTATTGATAGCTCAGATAATAATGATATCAGAATGCAAATCACAGCCAAAGGTGTCTCCTAAATCCCAGCTGTTCCTTGGATTCCCTGAAATATCTCCCTGTCTCTTACTTCCATCTGACCCGTAGGAACATCCATTTCACATATTAGGAGAGTTAACAAGTGGCAGCTGCCACAAGGATTGAATGGAAATTACTAAGAAGCAGTAAACAGATTCTAACTCCAGTTAACTGAAAGGCTCAACAGAATACAATACCTACAACCTCAATGGCAGGAGGCTTTTTCTGCTCAAGTGGAAAGAAAGGGGTCATAGCTCCTTGATGTGTTCCCTTCCTCCTTTGGGTTAGGGGAACGGGAGATGGGGGCATCACCTGAGCTGAGGGCAGGTTGAAGAGGTTCAGGTTTGCCATTTCCACCCTGCATGCCCTGTCCTGCTTGGTGGAGATTTCTCTCCTGTCCAGACCAGCAGCTCCCAGTTTCTCACCCATGGAATTAGTGTAGGACTGGTGGTTTTTGGTCTCACGTGAGCATTGTTCTAGTTGCGGTTTTCAGGACTGGGTAGGAATTTCTCCCTCAGTACTGAGGCTGGATGGGAATGGGATTGGAGTTCATCTTCCCCACAGAAGCTCCAGGAACCGTTTGGGTAAGTAAGGAGGTACAGTTCATGCTGTCATAACTTAGC
The DNA here is from genome assembly GCF_007399415.2 of Gopherus evgoodei. Lineage (NCBI taxonomy): Eukaryota > Metazoa > Chordata > Testudines > Testudinidae > Gopherus > Gopherus evgoodei. The sequence continues at coordinate 29,374,568 of NC_044333.1, forward strand.
AGGTAATCAATGTCCAGTGCAGATAGTCATTCCAAAGGTGGCCTGGTTTCCTGGTAACCAGGAGTCAGAAGTGGACCTAGGGGAAGTCATCCCCTAAAGAACCTGTGAATGGGTTTGGGGTTTCTTATGTCTGGCACAGCAGAGTCAGCCCTTAGCCCTCATTCAAGGAGACAGGTGGGATTCCAGCAGTGGGGTGGAACCAGGTTTGGAGGGGTGGGGAACTGACAACAGCCCTCCCCAAATTGGTCGGAATGAGTTAGGAAGGAAAATGATCTACATTGTATGAGTTATTGCCAGATAATTCCCAGATTTGTATGTAATGTGGTATCAGGATGGAAGTGTGGCTGGGAGAATGTTTGTTCCATACATTATTTGAAGTATGTGCAGTAGGAGTTGCAACTAAAGCAGGATCCTTTTTTAAAGAGATCTCCAAAAGCTTGACACTGAGATAGCAGGTTGCAATACAGTTCTCCAAAGAGGTATACTGGTAATTTATTTTGAATTATCTATTTGTTTACCCATATTGATGTGTCACATATATCTTGGTTATGAGTCGCAATGAATATGAAACTCACTGTGATCAAAATGAAATATACAGAAGAATAGTTTCTAGGGACTTTGCTGTTTGCAATCAAGCGTTCTGCAGAGAAACAAACACCCCTAATTACTGCTCAGCAGATTTGAAGGGCACTAACAAAATGGATTTCTTAATTCACGGAGGATCAGAAGTAATTACACAGTAACTATTTACTAGGTTGCTGAATAACTGCAAAGTAATGGAATATACAGCTTAATTATAGGAAAAGTAGCAAAGAGGTTGCATATAAATACTGAGCTACACTCTGCCCTCAGATGTTCATACTCTCATCTCTTCAAGAGGAATGTGTGTGTATATCTGTACAGAATACGCTGGTTTAATTTTAAAATATTGTGGATCTGATCGTGAGCTGGTATAAATCAGTGACAATCCATTGAAATTAATGCAGCTGATTTACATCAGCTGAGAATACTGTTTTATTTTCAAAGAAATTAAATTGGACAATACAATATCAAGAGTAAAGACTAAATCAAACTTCCATTGAAGATAGTAGAAAGACTCCCATTGACTTAAATGAGAGCTGAATCAGGCCTTAAAGGAAAAATAAAAAGTATGTGAAAGATATAATCCATTAATGTTACACCAGGAAAGAGGGCTATACAGGATGGGCAGAGTATCACCAATAAAATTAATCTGCTTGGTCATGTAGCTTTAGGGTATTTACATTTCTGTGAATTTTGCAGAGCTAAGAATACAGCTTATACAAAAATGCATTCAGCAACTTCCAAAGACTTCTGTGTTGTCTAAAGTTAAAACTGCACATCTGCACTAGATTGCTGAAGTACTACATGTGTTCACTGTGTGGATGCGAGACATAGACACTTAAAACAGACACTGAGAAATAACTTATAGAATTTGAGTTTTGGTGTTATGGAATAATTTTTAAAAATAGCTGGGTAACTAAAACTATGAAAAAATGAAGTGATGAGAAGAATGAAATTAAAAAGAACATGATTGCTTGAGACCCTAGGTCAGAGAATAACATCTTTTTGTGAACATACAGGTTGATCGCAGAGTGACTTCAATCCAGCACTTATACTGTCAGGCAAGATCACAATTAAAGAAAGAAAACCAACTCTGTCAGAAATATCTCCAGATGGACTGGTATCCAAAGGAGAGTGGATGTTTTACAACTCTGTCAGGACTGTGAAAGATGGAAGGTGGTGGCTGATTACTTCCATATCAGATATGTCACTTGAAGAAATCCATATTTCATAATAGTACTGGGCCAAATTCAGCAATTGTTATGCTTTACAAAACTCAAGCAAAAATTGAAGTTGCTGAGATTTTTGTCTGAACACAAGTCTGAAGGTTATGGCCCTAATTAATTAAAATCTTCTGGAGCAGCTTGCATTTTCCACCTCTAAAATTTCTCAAATTCTTCTTATATCAGCAGTGAAAAGAACGGGTGTGAGGAAGATAAAGTGAAGGAAAAGTATTAGATACCATTTCATCACCATTCACAAGTCTTGTGTACTGCTTAGCTGACATCAGCCTGTCTTAGGTATGTCTACGATAGCGTTGGAAAGTGTACCTGTGCTGAATATGAATCTGTCCAAACCATAGATACTGTACTTGGGGTGGCTAGCCCATCCTGTTGCTTGCACTGCCACAGTTGCACTTTATTTTTTTTTGCTCACTCACAGTACTAGCACAGGTATGCCTCATTAAAGTGGAATTAACACTTTCCAGTTCCTATGTAGACACACCTTTAACCACCTTACTAGCAGAGCTGGCAGCTGGATCCTGTGAAGAAAAATATTAGATACAAAGTAAGTAACCCTTAAAACATAACCTATCCACCGTGTTGGAACTGCTTTCACTAAAAGCCAAGGCTACTCCCCAGCCCAACTCCACATCACTTATCAGTTAGGCAATAATGCTGTACCTGACGTACCACTATGAGGGTTGACATGGGTTTGGCAAGAATCTGGGATATGATGTGCTACTGAGGAACAGAAGGGAGAATATTTTATCTAGTGAGCATCACTGGGAAATATTTGAAAAAGTCCACAGTTAAAAAATATTAGCACCATGTCAATGTGTTGTTATAAATATAAAATTTAAAATAAGTTTGCTTTTGAGTTTTTTATCTCCTTCACCTGGAAAATGACTAAAGGACCCATTGGGAGCAGACAATGCTTTCAATCACCTTTATTTTTCCCCACAACAAATGATTTAAGGGACAGACTCAACAAATGTACTCAGCATTCTTCTTTTCCACATACTCTCTCTAATCTGTATTACGATAATACATCTCTTTACGTGTGTTGAACATAAATACCATTGGACATTAATTTGGAACCAATTTTCTTTTTCCTGAACAACATGTTCTAGCAGACTTTTCCCTATATGCTGGTAGATTTACACTGATTTATGGTAATTCCTCGATGCCAGTATCTCCCCATACTTTTCAAATAGGGAATCTTTTCTTGTTGTATTAATCCTTCAAAAATTACCACTCCTTAATATGACTTTTTTCCAATTCAGAATCCATTGTGGTCCATTATTTTTAAAAGAAAAGTTGTAGACTGATAGGTCTTACTTTAATTAGTTCAAAGTTAGTGTCAGGTGGATCATTATGCAGTATTCAAGACAAATGGACACATACTCTATGATGTAGTATTTCCACAGCTGGAACATACCAGCTAAATAAAAATTCAGCTTCCTAATTGCATCCATTTTTATCGAGATTGGCTCTGTCAGTTTTATATGACAAAGCGTTGTTGTCGGGTGCAGTGTTTTGCAGATAAAGGAATACACAGAGTGGGGAGTGTAAAGTCAAACAGAATAAATTTATCAGATGTGTAGATTATTTTATGAGACCCATGAGATACAATCATAATACGGTGTAGGAAAATGATCTGTGAAATACAACTTGGTGAGCTTGAAAAAATAGATATGTGAAGCAAACTATGTTTTTGGTGTTTGTTTTGTTTTGAGGGGTTTTTTTTTTATTCATTAATCAGTAATTTAGATTTTGTATATTTTTGATTTCTCCATTAGAACTGGAACTTCTCTTGGTTCTCCTATTTCTAATTTAAAATCTTATTATACTTGAAATTTCACTGAGCCGGAGAAGTATGAAATAGCCATTTCCAAGTTACAGGATGACAAAAAGCTTGTAATTTTCCAGGACTCTACTTTGTTTTTAGACATTGCTTGATTTTAGTTAAAAACAAGGCAGCTTACTGCTATTTAAGAAGAACACCAATGTAATTTCTCACAATCTATTTAAACAAAGAAAAATAGACTTGGATAAAGGAAATATTAAAGTATACATCTCTAGGCACTAAATTAGGACTTTCAATGAAGGCCACTGTTCTAGTAGTGGGGGAATCCTTGGCTACCCCTTTATGGCAGCTTTAGAGCGGCTTTGCACTACTCCATAAGTTGCATAGTGAAGGCCAAGAACTTTGCTTATAGTCCTTCAGAGGGAATAATTACATATGATACCACCCACTATGCTCAGAGCCAAGTGTTGAACTTTTAGCAAATTGCTTTTCATTGTTCATTTTGTCTTGTTGATTGTATGCTCTTCGGGACAGGGACTATTCTCTACTCTGTATTTTGGTTAGGGCCCTTATGTGCTCCAGAGATATAAATACTAATAAACAACAACAACAACAATAATTGAACTGTAATACTTTAAATTCAAATGTTATATCTAATTTTTTCAAAGTGTCAGCAAATTTGTTTGGCTATAACAACGAACTAACAATCCTCAAACAAATCTAAAAGATTATATTTGGAAGTTTGGAAAAGTTTGATTAGGTCATTTGGTATATTCTGATTTTCTCATCTCTTTGTTCTTTGTGTTAAATGCTGAAGCCCTTTTTAGTCCTTCTTTGAGCAAGTTTGCCATTAAAATCAATGGATAGTTTGCCTGAGTTTGACCTTTATTTCCAGGTTCACTTCCAGAAAGTGCTGAAATAAAGTAACATTTCATTAAATTTCTAGTGGAACTTTTTTCAGACACATGTGGTTCATGTAAACCTTTAAACTTGCAGATCTGAACCCACATGAGCCTTCTCATATTTTCAGGTTTACTTATCACTAATTGATTCATCTAGCTCCTTTACACTGTTGCATCCTTTCCTGATGTCTACCTTGTTAGACAGTGGGAAGTCAAGCTGCTTTCACCAGTGCCAATTCTGAAGTGTTCAGGGCCTCCAGATCACAGGCAGCAATGGTGACTTCAGTAATTACATAGAGGCAACATGGACATGTGTATGCACTTAATTTGCAAGTGCAGTGCAATTATTGTGATTACATGTCTGTGGCAATTGTGCCTGCAGATGACCAAGTGGGTGTGCCCTTACCTGGACTGAAAATGAGGTCTTTAAGGTGTAGCTCTTAAAATAGACTTGCTAAAAATGGCATTGTGGGAGTCCTTGTTCACATAATTGATATCCATATCAATTATATTTAATTTACAAAGTCATTATTTTATTTCTTTTATTTTAAGTAACAGTCCTGCAAACTCTCTTAGGTTGTGAGAATCAAGCCAGGCGTTTTCTTGTTGTGCATAATCATCATCATCAGTAATAAAACCTTTAGAAGCCAAATTAGGCCTATTGTGAAAACTGTTCTATCCCATTACCTTAGTGATGTTCTATGACACCTGTGCAACCTCATTGCCTTTAATAGTTTTGCACCAGAGTAACTGATTGGAACAATCCATTAGCTGTATCAGAGGAATAGCCTCCATCATACTCTGTACAGCTTTTCTAATATGTAACAGGGAATGAGGATTCTAAGAATATGGGGCTATAGCTAACAGATAGGTTTGAACTTGAGAGTCTAATTAATTGCATACAAGTGCTTTGCCATAGAGAAAGAGGTGTATGCTGGAGGTGCCAAAACAGGAATATGAAAGTATTAAGTATTTTATATTCGTAATGTATTCATCGTAATGTAGATCTATGTGTCTACTTAGTATTTCTTAGTTTGTTTTCACTATTTTAATAGTTATTTGTTCTGGAAAGCACTGTACATAAGTGAAAAGACAATGCAGTGTTTGAGGTGATAACAAAGAGGTATGGCTCAGAGTGATAATGACAAAAATTGGTGATCAATGTAAGCAATATGTAAACCTCTCTCTCTTTCTCGTAAATGACAGTTTATTTAATTGTAGTCTGAAAAATCCAAATCACAAGTAGCAGCTATCCCTTATTTGGAGATTTCCAAACCAGTTGGGTCTCTGTCATGTTTAGTAAATTAATTTTTTTAATGAATTCTCATCAAGTTTCTGATTATACTATATTTTAATATAATATTTGTCTTTCACTTGAAAGACAAACATTTTGGGGACAGTCAGAAGGGACATGAATAATTTCTTTAGAAGCTTTTTTAATTAATTACATTTCTCTGAAATATCTTTAAAATTTGAACTGTCATTGTTTCTTTAATTTAGATAAAAGCAAATCTTTAGTGTTTAAATGTGACATTAGTGCTAAGAATTCTGAAAAGCCAACACATTCATTGTTTATGTGTTATCAAGTTAAGATAAAGAAAATGTACTTAAAATGTTTTGGCTTTGTGAATTGCATATTAACCTTTTTGAATGTGTACATATTATCAATGCAATGTTGTTATTAATGTGATAAGTTATGAAACTTTATGATTCATTGCATTTATCATGCACCTTTTGATGGAACAAGTTTATCCTGTCCAGAGACAATCTCCCCTAGAACTTTTCCTAGGCCATCTAACTCCGAGCAGCTTCAAGCATTAAGTGTTTACCATATATGATATCTGGGAAATTCACATGCCTTATATAGCTGGAAATGGAATGTTCCAAGCTTTCCAATGGATACCAAGCATTTGCTTCTAACCCTGCAAGGTGTGCTGAGATCATACTTTAGAATCTTTAAGTAAACACTTTTATGTTATTTCAGATAATTTTTAGAAATGTTGTGAATATAATTAGGGTAATTTCTCTTCCCTTTGAGCAATGTATATTGAGAATCGTAGTAACTAAGGCAGATGGGTTACAGGTGAAGGGACATAAAAGATAATCCCAGTATTTATTTTTTAAACTCCATAAAACTTGTGTACAGTAACTCCCCCCCTTCATAAAATATGTGGCATTTCTAGAATGGGTTGTACTGTGGTGTAGTATAAAGGTTTTATTGACATTTGTTTGGAAGCGACTGCCTGGAGTTTGTTTAGAGACACTTATTCAGAGGACAAGAATCTGCTCCCTGGGCTTCAAAGACTGAACTCTAGCCCAAGCTGTAACATCTGCACGTCTAGTTTTAGCACAGTAGCCCAACTCCCATGAGCCCAAATCTGTAGACCCAAGCTCTGTGGCTCACTGCCAGGGACTGAGGCTCGCTTTGGAGATGTACTCTCTGTGGCTCAGTTTACCTGTCCTATAATGGGTATAATAATACTTGTACTTCACAGAGATGTTCTGATAATTAAATAGCATTTTTGACATCCTTAGACATTCTTGAATGACTGGTGCTGAAAAGAGGAAAATATTGCTATTGTGGTATCTGATATAGTTACTAACTAAGGTTCTGTCATTATCACGAAAACCTGCCTGTTCTTTAACCTGCAATTTCCTGAAAGGAACTGATTCTGCAGTACTTACTCAGGCAAAACTTCTATTCTGGATAATTAGTTTTGCCTGAGACAGGCTCTTAACTGAACTCATGTAGTAGGTAGGTCTTTAGAGTGTTGATATTTAATTGGGAAAAATGATGTAAAATAAGGTAATAGAATAATAGGATGAATGCAAAGTACTCCACTTAAGAAGGAACAATCAGTTGTACTCTTACAAAATGGGAAATGACTGCCTAGGAAGCAGTATTGTGGCAGGGAATCTAAGTGTCATAGTGGATCACAAGTTGAATATGAGTCAACAGCGTAACACTTTTGCAAAAAATGCCAACAACATTCTGGGATGTATTAGCAAGAGTGTTATAAGCAGGACATGAGAAGTAATTCTTCTGCACCACTCTGTACTGATATTGCCTCAACTGGAGTATTGTATCTAGTCCTAGGTGACACATTTTAGGAAAGAAGTAGAGAAATTTAGAAAGCTATGAGGAAAGCAACAAAAAATTATTAAAGGTCAAGAAAATATGACCTCAGAGGAAAAACTGAAAAAATGGAGTTTCTTTAGTTTGGATGACAGAAGACTGAGGGGGGGCAGGATAATGGTTTTCAAGTACATAAAAGGTTTTTACAAGGAGGAGGGAGAATAATTATTGTCTGGCTATGCTGAAAGAAGGACAGGAGATATTTGACATGGGCAGGGCTGGCTCCAGGGTTTTGCCGCCCCAAGAGGAGGGGAGAGGAAGCCGCGATTGGCGGCAGCTCCACCACACTGCTTTCTTCTTTAGCGGCAAACCCTCCATAAGAGGGTTAAGATGAGCTGTAAGAATGGGAGGGTGGCTCCCTGTCACACCAATCATAGCTGTCCTCAACCACTCCCCATTCATTCCTTTAAGTAACACCTCTTTTTAAGTCCTTTTCCAAGCCATTTATCCAGTCATCTTTCCTATGGAGTACCTGCACTGGAATCTGTCCTACACTTAAATAATGAGTTGCAACATATAGCGTACTGCCCATCATGCCATGCATGAACAGAGCCCTTGCTGAACCAGCTGTGGGGAAGGAGAAAAAAAACCCAACTGCACCCAAACCAAACTGGTGGTAAAGGAAAAATTCCTTCCCAGCCCCCCTAAGAAAGGGGCGTTAGTATAATGCCCCATCAGGTAAAAACCTCATATTTTACCACCTAAAAGGGAGGGAGAGTGGGTCCTGCTTCAGTCTGGTCCATGTAAACAGAGAGGCTTCAAGTGCAGAGCTACCCCTTTTAAACCCTACATTCCCAGAAGATGAGTCAGCAACCATGCTAACTCCTTTTGTGGCAGTTTTCCTCTCCCCCTCCGCCACCAGCCATAAAGTACTGTTCCCTACATTCGACTAACCAGCCACAGCACCCTCCCTCTCAGCCCCCCGCTTAAAGTCAGCCTCCCACAGCACCCTCTCTCTCAGCCCCACGCTTAAAGGTGTAGGGCAGTCATTCTTGTTAATCTCTGTTAAGCAATGGGCTTAAACGAGGATCAGCAACCATTGGCATGAGGCCCGCGGCCCACCAGGGTTAGCACCCTGGCGGGCCAGGCCGGTTTGTTTACCTGCCGCGTCCACAGGTTTGGCCCACCGCGGCTCCCACTGGGTAGTTAAGCACTAGATTAAATTGCCTAGGGAGGTTGTGGAATCGCCATGACTGGAGGTTTTTAAGAGCAGGTTAAACAAACACTTGTCAGGGATGGTGTAGATAATACTTAGTCCCGTCTTGAGTGCAGGGGACTGGACTAGAATACCTATCAAGGTCCCTTCCAGGCCTACACTTCCATGATTCTATGTTTCATAGCTGGCTTATGAAGCTAGCATTAGGCTACTGAAATACTAATATATTTTATAACGTATTTTTCTAACCATTATAATAACTATTTTGACAATCACTCTTTTAAATAAATCATATATTTGCTACTTAGAGAAAGTAGTCATAAGATCAGATATTCTAAGTTAAAAATTGTCTCAAAAATACACACACACACGTACATACTCTAATTCAATGAGGACAATAAAATCTGTCTGTAAATTTTGGTCAAAGTAAAACTCCAATTGTTGTTTTAGCTCAGCTTTCCGAAGAGCTTAACAAGGTTATTTTGCAATGTACACTGATGAACTTTATGCAAAATAGTTTAATATTAAAAATGATGGGGCTTTATTTCAGAAAAGTAAGGAGTTCATAGGCCACTTTTCTGGTCAACAATAAATGAATCAAAGTGCTTTGATAATCTCAAGTAATATCCAGTATCATCAACGTCAAGCCTGCAACCCATCTCTCTCCCAATTCGGTCTCAACATTAATCGTATTTGCAGTGAAGCAATAATAGATGTGCACTCAGAACAACTAATAGAGTAAAATGCCCTGTGCTCTGCCAAAGATAAACAAAGAAATAAATCTATGTTGTTTACAGCCTTCTCTTTCCATGGTGTAATGGACTTTATCAATAAAACAATACAAACTTCATCAGAGAAAAATCTAGCAATTTAGGCTGAGAAGGTCTAACAACAAGTGCTGTTTGCAGTAGGGATTTATTTGCTTTTTCCTCTCTTCAATAAATGTTGACTATTTATCTTTATCTTTTTCTCCAATTATATAATCCATTGCGAAGAAAGCATCCCAATTAAGCAAAGATTGAAAATGGGCACAGTACACTTTCTATATGGAAGCGTTTATATCTTGGGCCCTTTATTGCATCAATCCCAAATTAAATATTCTTACCTTTTATGTTATGTTTTCTTCTCTTAGGGAACCACAGTCAAGTATCCCGTGTGCCTGTGGCTATCAAAGTTCTTGATGTAAATGACAACGCTCCTGAGTTTGCATCAGAGCATGACGCCTTTTTATGTGAGAATGGGAAGCCTGGACAAGTAAATATCTCCATGTTGTTGATGCTGTGTAATTTTTGTAAATTCTCCCAGTAATCTGTCAGCAAATGTGAGTTGTATCGTATCTCCAAATTACTTAGATTTTGTCTGGAATGTGATGTTGAGCTAATACACCCTTTATCTCAAAATATTTGCCTTTGCAGATGTATGCGCTATTATTAGTCACCGTTTAGGAGAAACCTAATTACTTTATTTATAATCAAAATGATGAGGTTTGAAATAAAGATAAGTAACTCTGGGCCTGATCCTGTAAGGTGCTGAGTTTCTTAAACTCCCACTGACTTCAGAAGGGGTTCAGGGAGATCAACAGCACCTAACAAGATCCTGTCCTTGATTAGAAGAAAATTATGAACCTGACTGAATCTCTGTTCAAATGCCAAACTATGGTGGGTCTAACTCAAACAGTATGTTAGATAAAAAGAGGTCATTTAAGAAGACCTTCCCTCTTCCTGATTCTCAGCTATGATAAATATCCATCTCATGTAGTTTGGCAGTCTTTTCTGGGCAAGTTGTTTTCTTCTGTTGCTCTAGAGTTCTCAGGTTTCACTTGTGTCTGGAAGCAGTTTATTATGGGGAGGAAGGAGAAACCTCTGAATATATAATAAAACATCAAAGCGTGTGTCACAACTGGGACCAAAAGCATGGACCTTAACAATGTGTATGGATAGAGTTTTGGAAGTTTTGGTTCAGGAATGTAGTCTCAGAGACACTTGGTGGCGTGCATCTTGTGATTTTGGTGAAATGAATATGTATTGAGGAAAGAAGAAGGATGCACGCCAGGAAGAGATAAGAGACTTCAAAAAGGTCAGATAAATTTGATTATGTTTAAGAAGTGAATTCTAACTTTTAAGGTCTCCTTCAAAGTAAATCAAACCTCCAAGCATTGTAAAATGTGTCCATTATTAGACAGAAGTATAAAGAATTAAGGGTGAGAACATCACATGCAATTTCAGTATGACATAACCTTACATAAAGTGATACAGAGCGGATGAAATATAATCATTTTTGTCCAGCTTGTGAAGTACTGTGTTATAGAAATCCACTGTTTTTCAACTACATAATTTATTCTGGGTAGTGACATTTTAATTTTAAATAAACAGCAGCTGACAGCATGACACTAGAGTTGTTAATCCAACTATTCTTGTGCCTCATGTGGGTGTTAGGCATTAAACTCATTATTTGCCAAAACATCTTACCTGACAATAGAATCAGAAATTGTTTTATTTTAGTAGTAGTTTGAGAACCTTTTTGTGCCAAGATTTGATTGTTGTAAAAGATCAATGTTTTGACCTTCCAGCTGCTTTTTTCCCTTATTGTCACAAATGCATAATTTGAGTAGTAAACATTCTTTATAACCATTGAAGATAAGATTATTGTAATGTCTCTTTTTAGAGGGTATTTTCTTTCCAGAGAATATATTGATATTTATACTCCCAAATTTCAGAGTGAATTTTAGATCCCCATAATTTCTGTTTCCAATATTGTATTATGCTAATGATTACATCCTTATCTAAGGCTCAGTGACTGTTCTCAGAATGTGAGCATGTACTAGATGTAGCTTGAAATGAGAAAGATATATTCTGAATTGGTTTTAGTATCCATCTATCTCAGCATTTGTACCACATTGGAGTTGGGTGAAAAAAAAATCACAATTTCTTTTTTTCCAAAATTTTAAATTAAAAAACTCAAACAGGTGGTGGAAAACCAGTAACAACACTGACAAAATCACTTACATTTTTTTTCATGAACACTTTAAAATGTTATTAAAAAATGTAACCAGCTCTATACTGCCCTAACCACCATAGTATCAGAGTACCACAAACATTAGTAAGAGAAGAGACAGAGAATACTATGAAATAGTGGATCTTCCTAATTCCAACACTGGGCGTGTGGCCCAGATTCTGCAACTTATTCTCCATTTTTTGCCCAGGGCAGGTGCAAGTATCCACCCTTGCACTGTAACTTGAAGGAGCAGGGTCTAAATTAGCAGTGTCATACTACGCAGCACACAGTTCATCACAAAATCTCAACAAATACAGTGGCTGATATTTTACTTTGACTATTCCTTTAACATTTTGCAAATAAACATATTGACAAGTCAAGGTTTTCATTTTTTTCTTTTCTTTTTTAAAAAAACTGAAGTAGAAATAATGCTACATCTCCAAGCCATAAGAAGGTTAATATGAGAAAGTGACGGCTGTAATACGTAGCATCTAAATCCTAATGTAGCTGGATGTTTAAAATTTTAAAGCAGCATCGTTGCATGTGAAGAAAGGGTGCGATAGCTTTAAGCTACATCAGGATATTTACATTTGCAGTTTAACTTAAACCTAAGTTCAAATTGAATTTGAATCACCTTAAGGGAAAAGATTACATCTGAACCTGTTACCAAACCTTATTTGCAGTCCCTAAATATATTGACTGAACCATCTATTACAGTTCAGTTTTCCAAGTCTTCTATTTTGGGTCCTGATACAATTGAGAGTGGCAAGCGCTGCTGCTGGTGACGTGACAGAATGTATTAAAAACTGTTGATGTATAATACTGCCAGATGACTTTTCTTCGCTTTTTATTCCAAATCTGTAACAGCAAAATACAAAACTCAAAGCTAGATGGAAAGATAGAAAAAGTGTGCGCACATGTATGCATGTAGCTCTTTGTATATTTTACATACAACAGGAAAATACTAAAAATGTCTTTTTGAGGGAAAAATCTAATTCATTGTCAAGGCATTTTCCAACTGAATGAAAAGCAGTTTATGCCTTTGATATTATCAATTGCTAGCTACAAAAGTTCAAATTACTGTAGACGCAGCAAGCCCATAGGCTTTAGGTCCAGGCTAGTTTAAAATAGAATACAACTTTCTGAGACATTTTGTCTCTAACTTGATTCTTACTTAGTTGTATTAATAGTGTGAAGTGTCAACCAGTCCCATGTGAGTGAAGGGAAGACCATGCTACTGGTGAAGTTGGGTTCTAGCTGCATAGTCATGGAGACAATTGCAAAGACCAGGGGTCCACTTCTACGTTTCTGAGACTCTGCAGGGTAGTTCAATTGTAACCCAAAGTGTTCCTGAACAGCACACTTTCTATGAAAGTTTTGGCGTCTGTGATATTCTAGTCACGGCAAGGGTTACAAATAGTAGAAACTAGACTTTAATTTTGAGAATGCCTTTCCTCCCAATGCAAAGTTTTGTATTCACATAAAACCATACTCTGTAATGCTGCTCAGCTATGGTATGTTTTGAGTATATTAAAACTATGCTGTGCATTAAAATCATACAGAGGTACATTATATTTGCAAGATTTTGCTATTTAGCTTTCAGTAGCCTTCATTATTACTATACTGATACTCTTCTAGGAATGCTATAATTTTAGGCATCTGTAGCTTTGCAGGAATGTAATACAAGGTTGCAGAATATAACGATGTGCAATCCTCTGGGATACCTATGCTATTAATTTCAATTCAGATATGCCTGTTAGGTAAAATGTTAATTTACTGCTCTCTTCCTTAAAACATATACATACTCAATTACATGAACAAACTTTGTTAACAGAAAATCAAGATTGAAATTTTATGTGGAAAAATGTTGAGGAATTCAGCAACCTTAAGGGTTGCAACCTGACATATATGCATCAATAAGTCAGAGGTTTTAAAACTATCCTTTATGAACCAATTTTATTCTGTGGAGTTCCTTATTGTGCTGTTCAGAATTATTTAAAAATCCTGTGAAGAAAAAGGAGGACAGGTCAACCACAAAGCAGTTAATATTACTGCACATATGTTATAAGCTGAAAAAAATCTTTTTGTAATGCATACATAGAAAGGAGTAGAGTAAGGTTGCTATGGGAATGTTAACTCCTAAATTCTTGTCTTGTGCTAGTAAAATAATAACTGTAACATTTTGTTAATGCTAAGTTTTGACTATATTGTTGTGTGTATTTATAAAAAAAATGATAACGTGGGTGAGAATAACTTCAATGTAAGGAATAAGTTTCATAGAAGATTGAGAAGCATCAGATCTGTGCACAAAAAACAATATATGTGCCCACAGATTCCACTTCTCAAAGATTTCCAATCTAAATAATGACCTGAACTATCTTGCATAGTTTCTGGGAGCTGAAAAGTTCATGGCACTATGGTGGCTGGCTAGTGACTTTTAGTTAATGGAAACCCTGGAGAAGGAGAGAAATAATTAGAACCAATTCTCCCATATAACACTGGAAAGAAATACAGTTAGGCAACCAGCAAGATATTTAAATTGCATACACATTTGATAAATTGCATTTATCATGCACACTTGAGCACCTAAATTTCACTCTGCCCACTAATCGATCTCCCCATTATGTCTTCCAATAACATTCTAAATCCCCAAGTTTCAAAAAGTCTCAGTTAAAAATCAAACAAAAATACAAAAAACCTTGCACAACAATGGTTTGTTTCCTCCAAAAATTGGAATTCCATTCCAACCTGCACTTCTTTAAGACCCATGATTGGCAATATTCAGTCCTGAGCTAGAGACAAGGTCTGATGTTTTACAAACCTGCAGAGAGAGAAATTAGAACTGAACACCCCCTGCCTTCACTAGAAAGACCAAGTACTGATTTTGCCCCAGATCCCTAAATGGCCCCCTCAAAGATTAAACTCACAACCCTGGGTTTAGCAGGCCAGTGCTCAAACTACTGAACTATCCCTGCCCCTCCTACCCCTTGAGCTATTACAATAAGCCTTACTTTCACATACAGTTAGTCTGTAGGGAAATGACAGCCATTTTTCTGACTTTAGGCCTATTAACACTTATAGGAGATGGTGACTATTTTGAATAAGGGAAAATTTGTGAGTTGAAAAATGGCTGATAACTTAAAAACTGAATCGTAACAAACTGTGAATCCCGGTGGTGATCAAACCTGGTGATATGCTGAACCAGTGGTTCCCAAACTTGTTCTGCTGCTTGTGCAGTGAAAGCCCCTAGTGGTCCCTTCCGGTTTGTTTACCTGCCACGTCCACAGATTTGACCAATCATGGTTCCCAGTGGCTGCGGTTCGCTGTTCCAGGCCAATGAGAGCTGCTGGAAGTGGTGGCCAGTACGTCCCTCGGCCTGCGCCACTTCCAGGAGCTCCCATTGGCCTGGATCAGCGAACCACGGCCACTGGGAGCCGCCATTGACCGAACCTGTGGATGCGGCCTGTAAACAAACCCGACTGGACTGCTAGGGGCTTTCCTTGCACAAGTGGCAGAACAAGTTTGGGAACCACTGTTCTAAAAAAAGAGCTATTTCTATCACTTCACACTGACTCAATAGACATTCTAGGGTAAGGTTTCAGATTGATAGACAGATTGACAATCCTGCAAGACTATATAGGTATATTAAATTTTGTAAAACATTTCTCCAAATAGATGCTTTGTAAAATATTTGACCTATTCAGAATGCCTGATAGCATGAGAATGAGATCATCCCAAATTCATGCCTATAAAAACTTTATACAATGTCATACCAAAAGTATTAATGTGTCTGTATCTATATCTAACTATATATAGACACACACACACATACACACAGATTTAATGTATTTAATGAATTGCTGTTTGCCTTGTCTAACTATCTGCTGTGCTATATGGAAGACTTTAATTCCTGCTCCCACTCTGTGGGAGGAATGGGGAAGAGAATGATCATGGCTATGATAATATATGTAATATATGCATTGTGATAAATATTTGTTATCAAGCTATTCTCTCTCACTGAGGCATAAGGAATGTAAAACACCAGTTAGTGGTTATTCCTCCATGCCAGAAACTTGAAAATATTGATCTTTGGCTAACTTTGAAAGTTGGGCATTCAGGCTCATTCAAGTCCCTCCTCATGAGTAAGATCATATCCAAACATACTGGTCTTTTCTTTGAATTGAAACTTGCTGTGACTCTTAAATATATTTGTCTCAGGATGGATTTTCACATTTTCAGTTGTTATTATGAGGGTTTTGTTTGTTTGGGTGTTTTTTGGCAATAAAGCAATAAGAGAAAAGTTGTATTGACTTCAGTGAGGAAATGAAAATTTAAATAATACTCATTAAGTGTCCGATTCGACATCAATTGAAGCTAACAGCAACATTCCCATTGAGTTCAAGAGTGTAGTATCAGGCCCTAAAACCTGTGTCTAGGTCCCTATCTCTTCCTGTCTCCACTTCTGATGGGGAAATATTTGGAATCAACTAAATCTATCCCAGACTTTAAACCCCATTAAATTCCACTCCTACTTTTCTGGAAGTGTTGTATTCTTATATTATTCTCCACTGTCCTTTGCAATCCCATTTGGCCTGGAAGAAGCTCAGCAACTGTACCTGCAGTGCTAGCACTCCATATACACCACTGAATATAGAAGTTGTGCAGAAAAAGTGCAGTTGATTTTCAAATTTTCCTTATTTTGTTATTTAAAAACAATCTTCCCCACCAAACTTAGCTAAAATAATGCCATATTCTGGACAATGTGCAAAGCATCCTAAGTTTATTGTGTTAACTCAAAATTAGTTTTGTGAGGATATTTTTGCAAGAATTGGTAAGCATTTTATTAAAAGGAGAAAAGGTTTTGATTGTTTTTGCAATTCCATACCTTCTGAAATGACTGATGAAATTTTATTCTAACTTAAAAACATCACTGTTAGGTAATATTAGACATGCAAAATTTCACACAAAAAGGTACATTTTTAAGAACTTTGTTCAGCTCAGGGGGAAGAGAATGGTGATGGAGAGAGTTATGGCTGGAATGTTCTAGGCACATTCCTGTGCAAAGCTATATCAAACCATGAGTATCCCAGGAGGCACAGTGCTTCAGAGGCTACCACACATGAGGAAAGGTTACAAAAAATGGGCATGCTTAGTCTTGAGAAAAGAAGACTGCGAGGGCATCTAAAAACAGTCTTCAAATATGTGAAGGGCTGTTATAAAAAGAAATGTGATCAATTGTTGTCCATATCCACTGAAGGTGGGACAAGAAAGAATGGTTTTAATCTACAGCAAAGGAAATTTAGGTTACATATTAGGAAAATCTTTCTAATGTTAAGGGTAGTTAGGTTCTGGAATAGGCTTCCAAGGGAGGTTTCAGAAGCCCCATAATTGGATGTTTTTAAGAATAGGTGGGACAATCACCTGTTAGAGGTGATCTAGGGTTTACTGGATCCTCCCTTATCAAAGTGGGCTGGACTTGATGACTTCTCGAGGTCTCTTCCAGCCCTACATTTCTATATAATCTGGGCAGTCCACACAGAAGTTTAGATATGTGTGGGGGAGGATTCTTACACTTGTGAAAGTAGAAATCAGAATGTATCTATAATAAAGAATGTCCTTTCCCTCAGTGAATGCAGATTTTCAGTATCTTTATATATAGCAGGTTAATTAATAAAACCTTGTGTTGGTGATCAATAGAACTTACGCTGAGGCTGTAGATTTTATGGAACCTTTTTCTATTGCAGGTAATTCAAACTATCAGTGCCATTGACAAAGATGATCCTAAAAATGGACATATTTTTCTATATAGTCTTCTTCCTGAAATGGTCAACAATCCGAATTTCACCATCAAGAAAAATGAAGGTAAATATAAAACGTATATAGTGCGGTACTGTATGACTTATTTTATTTCTCTTTTGCATTGCTTGGTTGACTTCCATTTACTTTACCAATTTGTCACTTGAGCAATTAGAATGTGGGTTATCTGTGTAATGGTACCATAATTACACATCTTCTGCTATTTCCAATATCTGTACAATAGATAAGAAGAAAATTAAAATGAAAACAGAATTTTGATCCAGAAAATAACTCCTTGGGTTACATAAAACTTGAACAGAGGGATTTAATTTGTACTATACTTTTATTGATTTTGAGATAGCAGAGAGAGAGATTGTAAAATAAGCAGTTAAAACTATGCTGATAAATAAATATTGAACTCACATTGGCTCACATCTAGTCAGGGACATCTAACTAAATGTTTACTAAATCCCCAAAGGGAAACACGTTTTAAGCCAGCATGGTGTCTGTGTACAGATTCTGACTTACTACTGTTTAACACGTTCTAACAGCAAATTCTGAAGGGCACTTTGTATTAGAATTGCTGTTTTATAGCATTTCTGGAAGGGCATAGTCTCATTGAGTAATACTATAGAAGTGGAGTTCATTCATGGGGGGGGACGGGAAGAAGAAAACAAATTCAATCCATTTTACTTTTTTTGAGTAATAAATTTAGGGCTTGTCTACATCACAAAGTTGCAGCGCTGGTGAGGGGGTTACAGCGCTGCAACTTAGGAGGTGTACACATCTGCAGGGCATCACCAGCGCTGCAACTCCCTGTTTGCAGCACTGGCCGTACTCCCGTTTTGTCTCGGGTGTAGAGGATCCAGCGCTGGTGATCCAGCGCTGGTAATCAAGTGTAGACACTTACCAGCGCTTTTCTTGACCTCCGTGGAATAAGCAGGTATCCCAGCATACCCGAGGAAGCCTCTCTGGTAATCAAGCAGGTCTCCTTCCCCGGTTTGCTCTCGCGTTCCGCGAACCCCCGAGCAAGCAGGTCTTCTTCCCTGCGGTTTGCAGGGGGGTTCGGGGAACGCGAGAGCAAACCACGGGGAAGCTGGTCTCCTTCCCCGATTTGCTCTCGCGTTCCCCGAACCCCCGTGCAAGCAAGTCTCCTTCCCTGCGGTTTGCTCTCGCGTTCCCCGAACCCCCGTGCAAGCAAGTCTCCTTCCCTGCGGTTTGCTCTCGCGTTCCCCGAACCCCCGTGCAAGCAGGTCTCCTTCCCTGCGGTTTGCAGGGGGGTTCGGGGAACACGAGAGCAAACCGCAGGGAAGCTGGTCTCCTTCCCCGATTTGCTCTCGCGTTCCCCGAACCCCCGTGCAAGCAGGTCTCCTTCCCTGCGGTTTGCAGGGGGGTTCGGGGAACGCGAGAGCAAACCGCTGCGAAGCTGGTCTCCTTCCCCGGTTTGCTCTCGCGTTCCCCGAACCCCCGTGCAAGCAGGTCTCCTTCCCTGCGGTTTGCAGGGGGTTCGGGGAACGCGAGAGCAAACCGCGGGGAAGCTGGTCTCCTTCCCCGGTTTGCTCTCGCGTTCCCCGAACCCCCCTTGAAGCCGCCCAACAGCGCTGCAGTGTGGCCACATCTAACACCACTTGCAGCGCTGGTTGCTGTAAGTGTGGCCACTCTGCAGCGCTGGCCCTATACAGCTGTACTAATACAGCTGTAACAACCAGCGCTGCAAAATTGTAGATGTAGACATACCCTTAGTTTGATCCTTGTTCTTGGCACACAGCTATACCTGAAGGTCATCTAGGGAGAGATCTGGAAATGTTCACAATAATTCTATAAACAGTGCATTCCTAGGTATTTGTATGGCAGGCAAGGGTTTTCTTTCTCATAATATTGCGTCCTGTATTTCAGTCTCTATATCACGTTTGTGCAATGATTATGAAGGAAATCAAAACCTGCTAGTCAGCCTTGCTAGTATTAATATGAATTTTTTTTGTGTGTATAAAGGAAATGTATAAATATTTAAGAAGAAAACACTATTTACATACCAATTGTTATTCTAGCTCTAGCAGCCAGTGAAGTATGTTGGTACTCCTTGATTAAATATGGCCTTATAAAAAAATAGATTTCTGAACCTATTTAAAAGTATCATAGTTTTCTCTTTTTGGATATGTTTATTACAGCATTATTCACTCTAAGTTTATATATATCTCATGAATGTAGAGTATCAGAGGGTAGCCGTGTTAGTCTGTATCTGTAAAAGCAGCAAAGAATCCTGTGGCACCTTATAGACTAACAGACGTTTTGGAGCATGAGCTTTCGTGGGTGAATACCCACTTCCTCAGATGCATGCATTCTCATGAATGTATCTTTACAAAGGAAATGAAAGAGTCTTTATAGGACTGTGTTCTTAATTAGTACATTCATTGTAGAAAATAAAGTGACTAAAAAACCCTTCTTCATAATCCAAAAATCACAGAACATTTGAATTAAGTGCCCTAAATATGAAGGTCCCATAAGCAGTGGATTGCCACGACAGAATAAACAAAGGTTTTTACATTTCTGTTTTTGAGCATAGACTATCTGCTCATATCACTAATTAACCTTCCTGCTCCAATCTATTACCCTTTTAAGATTCACTCTTGCTCCCAACTGAAGTCAATGGCAAAATTCCCATTGACCAGTATGGGGCAAGGAGTGGAGCCTTAATATTCTTTTCAACATCCCACTCTTGTGTACAACAGAGATACTGTTTTATAATTAACATTTTAATAATAACCATCATAATAAATCCACTACATTTTTTCTTTGTATAACAAATTCACATCCATTAAGGAATAAACCTTTGCAAATTCCATGTGAGGATATACAGTTATATCAATATTTTTGGGCCTAATAACATCATTCCCTTTAAACATACTATAACATGCACCCTTTAAGCATGTTTTTATCAAGACCTCTCAATGTTTAAAATAATCCAAATTTATCCGCTAGAACAAATCTTCCCTTATACAGGAAGGATTCTTGCCAAATCCAAAACTGGGATAATATAGCTGAGGTGAGACAAGGGGTCATGTCACAGAGGATATGTCTATACAGACTCATGTTAGTGGGGTTCAGGCTAACGTGCTAAACATGGAAGTGATGACATTGCTTTGGTTCTTGGGTGCTGAGGTCCATCCCCCTCCCTTGGCGTCAGAGCCTGAGCTTCGGCTTCAGCCAGAAAATCCACATTGCTATTTTTAGCATGTTAGTGCAAGCTCCGTAAACACAGCTCTGTCTACCCAAGCTGTGAAATTCACTCCCAGCATCTATGTGGACAGAGCCATAAAGGCGCCTTACATAGTCAAGCCAGTGAATCATCGATGCTTAAGGATGATTTATAAAATGTTCTCTATCTTCACAATCAGCATGACTGATATTGCCTGATGAATTTACTCTATTGTTCTTATAAAATTCAACTCATTGGTCCAAATTCTGCTTTTGGTGTAATACTGCAAGTTAGGAATAGCTTTGGTGACTGTTAGAGTATTTCCCGAGCATTACTAAATGTGGAATTAAGACCAGTGTCTCAGTGACTTCTTAAGCTACAAATGCATTTTTTAAATTATGAAGTTACTACATTTATGTTTTCCTTTTCTTTATGCTTATTTAATTTCTTTTTGAGCATTTCTTGCCTTTCTCCATACTCTGTGAAGCACAATGCTGCACAGAACCACCACTTTTCAAGGGTCTTTCTGAAACTGTCTTACTCTCTAATATTGCTTCCTTTGTGCTGCACTGGCATTTTTGGGATTGGCAGACACCTTTATATTTGAAGGAGTAGTAGTTTTAACTGATCTCTTCTCTTGGCACTAGCACTCAACCAATGCAGTTTGACATCTGTTGTGGAAATCAAAGCTGAGTGGTTCTGTTTGTGACAGGGGCATATTTTCTGGCCCATATAATAAAGAAAGGCTACATAGTAGTATCGGTTTGAGTTTGTTCTTGTAACATACTTACAAAAACCTCTGACTATCAATTCACTTTAATTCATCCCCTTTGGGCTAATATGACTTTTAAGCCTTGCAGACTGTCACCAGGTGATCTAACAATTTTTAAGCTGTCTTAACTGTGCTGCATAGGTGACGAGTGATATTCTAATAGGCTAAAACCTGCCTTTACTAAATGTTTTTAATTGACCTTTTGACATAATGTTGGGCCTTCATTTGCACTCAGCAAAACACTTCCTCCCCTCTCTCCCAAGAATACATTATGTGTTACAGAAATTGGCCAGTGTTCATAGCTACATTTTGTTCCTGTGAAATGATTTACAGGCACCATGACAAGATTTTTGTCTTTTCTATCTGATAAATTTGCATATTTACAATCTCTTCCATAGACAAGACATCTTGAAATAACTCATTGGGACCTCTACTACCTTTTTAATGGCTAGACTAGCAAAGTAATCTCGAACATCATCAGGAACCTCATGCATCTTGCTAAAGCCCATAGAACATCTCTCATCAAGCAATATACAATGATTTTCTTCCATTCTGTCTGAGTCCAAAACTTCAGTTCCTGAGTATGTTTTCCTGTCTCCTGTGTCACTGAATGGGTTGATAATTTTTAAATTTAGAAAAATGTGCTGCTGCTGGCCACAGAAAACCTACTGAAAGACAGGCTCACTCTCTAGAACTGTGATGCAAGCAGAGTTGATCATTCTGTTAACTGACCAGATGCATTAAATCCTTCTCTCTCCATCAGATTGGGACTTGAAAATTCTACTTAGTTAACACATAATCAGGTCACCCAGTCTTACAAACCATGTGGCAACATCAGTCCAGGTACCCAACCATGTGAGTCAAGGACAGATCCTAATAGACGGCTGCTAATTATGAGTGAAGTGATTGATTATCTAATTTTGGCATGTCTTTGTATCTGGTTTTGGATGGATGAATGAAATACCATGAGTAATGCTGTTCTTGCATTACTCCTGACTGCCTCCAAAGCAAGAAATACTGAAAATACTCTCAGGTGAAAACTTGATTTTTTAAGATGTCCAGGCAAACAAAGGTGTTCAGATAGATTTGGATAAACTTTGACAATGTATCTCAACCCTTAGAATATTTATCCACATAGGGCCAATCTCCCAACATATAACGGGTCACCAGTCACTAATTCTGGCACAGAGATGGATAACAAAATGCCACCAATTATTTAGGAAACTGAGAAGGAATTTTGTAGCCTTGCAGCATCACTGAACTGAAACAAGACCTGTGAAAATGAGGCTTTGGAATTTGATTTATAGTATCATGATAAAAGCGTGATATGAAAAATGTAATTAGAAGTCTAGTGCTAGCACATGAACTTTCGTTTGTATTTATAACATAGTATATTGTATATGCATTTACCATTAAGCAACCCCTGTTCTGATTATCCCTATTGTTTGATCAGTGAAGCACAGAGGCTTATGAAAAAAGTTTTCCCAGGCATTCAAGTTTTGTTTGCAAATGCAAATTGCAATTTCCTTTCAAAAACTAGCAAATAAATGTTTGCCATTAAGTGGTAAAACTTCAGAATGTTCCTCAAATGGCAGATGTGTTGGGTATTGAAAATATGCCCTGGATCAAATAGTCCTCAAATGTCCAGGGCTGCAGAGGCTCTCCTGGCAGAGAAAATGGTGCATTTTCACTGCATTGATGAGAGAGTACATAGTGCTAAACTCTGCTGGGACTCACCAAGGGGAATCGTGAAGAGAATGGGCAAGACAAGGAAAACCTGCCCCTCTAAGCACAAGAGGGGACCACATTAGGGGCACACATTAATACTCCTGAAAAAGCTCAACAGACATTCCATGTTCTTGATGGGAAGCCCAGAATCTGGACCAAAGTGAATATTGGTGCAGGCGTAGTGAATAAAACCAAGAGTATATATTCCTTTACTTTGCTTTAAAAAATTGAAGCATCATATGTACTCTAATGAGAAACCTTTCTGTAGTGTAGCTTATTCCTAGCAAAATTAAACGTTATAAATAAATGCTATTCTCAATTTCTGGGTAGCGTAGGTACAATACTTATTATATATACAATCAATATTGTATCGAGATTCTCACACTTATGATTACATGCACCTTTTTGTCTGCTCATACACACATACACGCATAATTATCAATTTGTGTTTCTGTCCATGTACACAATATCAATTGCAAAGCGGTCACTGCACGTCCTGATGCTTAATATTCATGCTTAAACGTGCAATATTTTTGCTCCTCAGATTGAACAATTTTAATGTCAGTTATTTCCTCAGTGGGGTGACTTGAAACTGGTAGGCAATGTGCCTTGTGGTTAAAGTAAGATAGCCTGTTGTTATAATCAGACCTTATATATCACCCAAGCACTAGTTGGATTACATGATGTCCTATGCTTGAATTACTCACTTTATTTAAAACTTGCTTTCCAAATCACCTCCTGTCCATTTGTAAGCTATTGTTTCCAAACTATATGAATTATCTGAAAAAGTATGCAACACTTTTGGGGATTGTTTCCTCTCATTTTACTGTCCAAAATGAAGATGCTAAAAGCCAATGTTCAGAACAGATATGAAATCAGAAAATGTTTTTGTTACCTCTATGCCTTCAGTTTAATAAAAACAAAAAGAGAAAAATATATAAATATTCCAACAGTCAGATTTTTTTTAGCAGCATCTGTCACATGCATACTCAGGGATAATCTATGATAAAATAGCTTTTGCTCCTACCATAGTAACTCTGGTCTTGCTAATACAGGATTCTGTCCTGAGTATCGTGCTCCCTTTCCTTTCCTTGGTTGGTCTGTCTGTCTGTCTGTCATTGCCTTTAAAAGTCCCTTCTGTGTTTTTGATTGATGTTCAGATATAAATAGATATAAATAGATAGATATAAGATATAGATAGCTTGGAGAGTTAAAATATGTTAGCTGAATGCTCTTTCTTTACTCTGCCCAGTTTGAGAGACAACCTCTATTACAAATTGCTTTACCAATGACACCATTAAACCCATCACTGCCTATGGATATACAATGCATGTCTAAAATGTCAGCACTCCTATTGTCTTATGCACGTGTGCTATAAATCCTCGTATTCCATTTCCATTTCATGTAGTGTTACATGAGCATCAGGAATCTTTGTGGCCAGCTGTCATCCACCCTGGCTCAGATTTCATTTAACAGTGGCAGTTCTCCGGGGGAAGCACATGCTTCCATATATCTAATGTGTTTAACTATTATCCTCATTTTTATCTATAGTAATTAAGGTGGTCTGCATATATTTTAAAGTGCATTTCTGAAATGTACCAAATCACATCTCAAGTCATGCTTTTATTTAAAAATCACTGATATGATTGCAAAGCGGTCACTGCACGTCCTGAAGCCTATAAGTAAATATTTTGCCACCCAATCTGCAGCAGCGGCAGTGTGTACATGCACTTAAAATATGAGTTGCATTTTATTAATGAAAAAATTGCTAAGTACTTGAAAGGCTACTGATTAAATTTCTTTAATTGCTTTGGGCACCATTATGACATCTCAAATCAATGGGACTACTTGCGTAATGAGGTGCTACTCACTGGGAGGATGCCAGTATTCGGTCCTAAGTAGACTGGATGCTTACATATTTAAATAATTGAACATCTGAAAATACTTCATGGACACTAGGTTTATTGGGTAACTTTTGTGAGACAATCTGCCACCCACTGACAAGTGGCACCTTACTCCAAAAACATAAATCGTGGCAGCATCTGGGCCTAGGCCTATAAATCATTTTATCATATCATATTAATAAACTTGTACTGAATTAAAAGTAAAGATGATCAAAATTTGGAGCTTCCATCAACTTCATTTTGTCCCAAATCGGGCCAAAAAGTCAAAATCTCAGAATTTTTCACAAAAATTCCAAAAATATTTCATTTTAATCTTATCAAAATGTATCATTTTGAGAAGGTTGAAACATTTCATTTCAAGAAGGTTGAACCATTTTGTTTCAACTTTATTATTTGACATTTGTGTTATAATAAATGTCAAAAAGATTAGTCAAAAAAATAAACGTTATGACCATATCAAAACAAAAGGTTTCACTAATTTCCTGCAAGTAATCAATGGAATAGATATGTTTTCATTAAATTTTTCAATTTAATCAAATCAGCATTTTCTGACCAGTTCTAGTTAAAGATAACATTCTAGGTATAGGTCTACAAATTCACAAAATTAAGATTTTAGGCCGGAAGATTTGCAAAATTCAGGAGTGTTTAGACTTCTGTGATTGTTCATGGTCAACTCTTAAAAAAATAATAAATAAAAAAAAACGAGGGGGAGAGGGAAGGCCTAGCTTTGTGATTTGTACTTTGTGCCAGTGTAGGGGAGCAAAGAAGAAGTGAGCACCCTGGGTCCCAGAGACACAGGGTAAGCAGATATTGCCACCATCTTACTCTTAACCACCACTGTAGCAGGTGGGTGGAATGTGGTCCGTGCTAGACTGGGAATGTGGGTGATGTCTAAGCTCTGCCCCTCGACGTGTCAGAAAGTGGAAGGTAGCCAGTACACATGGCGTGGCAATTTGCTGCTTATCAAAACTGGCAGAAAATTATTGTCTCTGGAACAAGAAAAATGCTGGAGGAACTTGAGTTTGAGGGATGACATTTGTAAAGTCTCGAAAAGGTTCACTTGTGGAAATGGACACGGAGAATGGAGTGGGGTTATCTGTTTGTTCTGCATTGGTTCATCCATTCTTAGTCACTAGAAGATTGATCTGATGGGAACTGCCAGGGATCAGTGGCTGTGTTGGACATTTTCATTCTTAGCAAGTAGACTTAAACCTATTTGGTCATATAACTGAAGAAGTTCTGAAACGTGATGTCATCCTGCAAGTGTGTTGGATGTGTTTGTTGCTCCATGAGATGAACAGCAACATGATGGCACATGATGTTTCTTTGTATTGATGATGAGTGAGGGATCAGGAACATCTGATTTGATTTTTTTTCATATATTTATGCTTTTCTTGACAGTTACTCTAAATCAGAGACAGGCCACTAGGGTTTCAAGTAAATGAGTTTTTTTTTCTTTTTTTACAAAGGAGTCTCTGTTACACTCCAGAAATGCCCAGATCACATATTGCTAGACACTGTACAGATACACTTGTGTTTCAGTTTCTGTGGTGTTGTCTTATATTGTAATGTAAATAACATATTTCACTTTTTAGAACAGTGTTTCTCAAACTAGGGTCACTGCTTGTATAGGGAAAGCCCCTGTCAGGCCGGGCCGGTTTGTTTACCTGCCCTATCCGCAGGTCTGGCCGATCGTGGCTCCTACTGGCCGCGGTTCGCTGCTGCAGGCCAATGGGAGCTGCTGGAAGTGGCAGCCAGTAAGTCCCTCGGCCTGCACTGCTTCCAGCACCTCCCATTGGCCTGGAGCAGCGAACTGCAGCCAGTGGGAGCCGTGATCGGCTGGACCTGCGGGACAGGGCAGGTAAACAAACCAGCCAGGCCCACCAGGGGCTTTCCCTACACAAGTGGCGACCCTGGTTTGAGAAACACTGTTTTAGAACATGCCACTTTGCACGTGCACAATTTACTTAGAACCATTTGTTTCTTTCGCTCAGCATGTATCTTTCATGTCTGAGACCTTCCTTTTTCCCTTTTCCTATCTTCCTCTACTACCTCACCTACAGGCTATTTTCTGTAGTGCCCCCATGCTATCACCTGAGTGATATTTGAAATGGGCAGTCTTGTACAGAAGGAGTTTCTATTATTGTCTGTAGTGAGGACTACAGCAATACAGAGGGAAACCTGCATTTTCCCACTGCCACCACTGTAGCAGAGTATTTATTGGGCATGTAATCCCTCCACGTTGGACATTTAATCTTGTTCTGCTTCTTCCACCAATACCTGGTGCTCTGCCACCTGCCCCATCTTTCTTTTCACGTGTAGGCAGCTACTCTTTCCAGGCTCACCTCTAATTGGAGCCAGGGAACAGGTGAGAACTGAGTGCAATTTCTTCTTCAAACATATCTTTTAACTCTACCTGGCTGCTGTCTACACTTTCTTTCAATGATTGATGCAGTTTTTGCCATCTCTATAGGCTGAAGAGATGGCCTCCTTTTGGCAGCTTGACAAAGAACTTCCTCTGTTCTAGCTGAAACCGAATGCCAGAGAACAGAACCAGATCCACAAATTCTAACACAGCTATCAACCTCCTCCACATTTTGACCATGCTGTCTATTCTGTCCAGCTGAAACCATATTCACTCCTCTCCTGTATTCAGGATGCAGGGCTCCAGCCAGACAGATCCCCTCTCTCCTCCGCCATAAGCCAGATGTGATCAATCAAGTCTTCATTGGACCGGACAGGCCAACCTGATGTTCCAGCCAGCAAGGAGGGGGCCACCTGGTAAGCTTATTGTCCTCTTTTAGGCATCCTTAGGCTCTTCTTCAGCTGTGCTGTGGTTTGGGGTGTTTTGTTTGTTGGTTTGTTTGTTTTTTTATTATTTTTTTTCCTCCTCTTTTTGAAATTTTATAGCTAGCAAAGTGCCTCTACTGGAGCATTTTTCTTCCAGATACTCTTTTAACCTTTTCAGTCCTGTCTTCATCCTATCTCTATTGTGTTGGCTTCTCCATCACCCCCACAGATGAAAGTATCCAGCCAAACAAGGAAATTCAAATACACAAATGGAGGGCTCACTTTCACAGCATCATATCTCTCCTGGAGAGCCTTTTTTTTTCCACGTGAATTATCAGTCACAATGACACAATTTATTTCAGAATATTTATGTGAACATGAACCAGTACAAGCAAACATGAAAGGAGAGCAATAAAGGAAGGGATATATATATATGTACAGCATGCCATTATGCATACATGATTATAAGAGGCTTTTATTTCACTTATTTATAATTTATGATTTGTGCTGCTAGCAACATAATGTTGAAAAGGAGTCAATTATGTTTCATTTTATAAATCAAACTAATTAAGAACCAGGTGCAGTCTAAGTGAAAAAGATCTGAGGTCAGTGTTGAGCACCATATGCACTACAATGGAAAACGTGAATTTTCCTGCCGTAGTGTTTGCCAGATCCAATAGTTTAATATAGTTTTCTTTCTTATTCCAATAATTATTTCATTAACTTGTCAATAAAAATACAGTAAAGTAAGTAACAATGGCATAGTTTTAAAACAGAGCAAAAGGAAAACAAAAAGATTAAGAAAACAAAACAGAAAAAGAAAAAAAATGGGCCAGGCAGTCACCATGAAAGAATAAATTCATTTTAGCAAAGAAAATCTGGAATGCGGATAAAAGACCAGGTAGACACATAAAGATAAGAACAAATTAAAGCTTCAGTCTGACATAATTTCAGCTAAACATTGTACCTCAGGCCTTGATGGTAGCAAGTGTGCTAATTTCACATTGAGGAACATCTTGACAATAAAGGAATCCAAAGTTGGATCCCTTAGAAATTTTAGAAGTTTTTTTCAGATGTACAGCAATGTCTTGATTGTATGAAGTACCTTGTAGGATCTCAAAGTGCTTTACAAACATAAATTAATGAAGCCTCAGCACATACATGATCATTTGGTGAGAGGACTTAATGTTTTCTTCGTCATGTTTATTTTCTGTATCATTTCAGTTTCCACTTGTCTTTAATGGGAGGTGAACATGTAGTCAAACATAGCAGCAATATTGTAGCTCTTCACCAAAACTTCCTCAGTACACACAGATTATTAAACTTTTACCAAATGTACATCAGTACACTTGGACATATTTTTTCCAGATTTTCAGGAGAGAGTCTTCTACAAACATGTAGCTTAGATGCATCTGTCAGAATATAAGACACTTCTGGTTTCTTATTTGGAATTAATCCCTCCAAGTTTTCTGCACTCAAAAAGCAGGTCCCTCAGTAGAGGTACTCGTGGACAATATGCTTTCTATCCATATTGGATATTTTGTTAAATGGCATTTATTCACTGTGTAGGAGGAATAATTTCTCAGAATTGGAGGTGTTGGTAGGAGGGGAAATTGCCATTGTTTTTTGTCCCTAATCTGGTCACAGGTCAGGACAAACACGATATTTTAACAAACGCTGACTACCCTCTCCCCAACCTCATTATTGGCTGGGGGTATGTGTGCATGTGTTTGGTTTTGTAGTTCTGAGCAGCTAATTGGCAATTATGGTATGAGTCCATTTTTAGTCACTGGTTTTGCATTTTATTTTGTAAGGTTTCTGCATACTTGCTCTGTTTTAATCATCCTCCAGGAAGAATATCAATTAATTCTGCCACCTCTCAGTTGTATTTTTTTTTCTCTTCCAACCACTGGGTCTCAGTAGATGAGAATTAGCTGATATTCCCACTGCTTGAAGTTGTGTATTTAAACAGATAAATACATCTCTTCTAGGGAGAGAATCTGGTTTGCGGATAACATACAGTGTAAAGCAAGGATTTATAATGGTTGATTAGCTGACAAAAATATTTCTCTACATAAAAGTTCTTTTCTGTCAATATCCTCAATCTGGAACATGAAGGGACTCACTATGCAAAAGACCCAAAATATAACATACAGAAAACATTAATACATCTGACTCCTTTCTAACTTGGGAGGCAGTGAACTCAGGTCTTTTTTCACTAATATAAGGTCTGATTCAAATCCCATTGAAATCAATGGTAAGACTTCCATTGACTTCAATGGAGCAGGTCTATATAGTCTTTTACAATTTTATATATATACATATAAAGAAAGCATAGCAGACTCAGTGAGAACTGCCAGATCACATACAAGACTATGCGGTGGGTTTGCATAGATTGTAACCTCCCATACAGTGCTAAGTATACAAGTGGTGTTCAGGAAGTAATGCATTATCATTTGAAGTACAGAGAGACAAGGTGGGTGAGATAATATCTTTTATCAAACCAACCTCTGTTGGCAAGAGAGACAAGCTTTTGAGCTTACACGGAGCTCCTCTTCTTATTCCTTTGAAATACAGTAATATTTCCCAACCAGATGACCATTACATCAATCTTAATGTGAACCCTTTCTGTGCTGCAGAGACTGGCTGACTGGGAGTAGGGTATCAAATATATCCCTAAAAAGCTGAATCCCTCCTCACTAGTCATAGGCAAGCAAATTTCATTCACAGATATAATGGATTCCACGGGCCATAACAGACACAGCGGCATGTGTATGCATAAAATACAATGCAGCATGAGTCTCCAACCTGTACCTAATTGTTAAAATTCAGCTTATCAGGGTTAGTATTCTCTTATGCAACCACATTTATGCTAGTCAAACTTTTGATGAGTAATTATTATTATTTACTATCATGGTAGCATCTAAAGGGCAACCATGTCTGGTCACTGTATTGTTAGATAAATGACAATACCTACTTCAAATAATATATAGTCTAGAAGACAAGGCATGATAGGTGGACAAGACAAATTCACAGGCCAGGCTTGGGGTTGGGGAAGCCAGAGTAACATAATAGGAGATGAGCTATACAGCTACAGTTTAGCTGTATTCAGATGCCAGTTTTTGGTATGAATTACAGGAAAGGTTAATTTTGAGGAGGGATTTGGAGGGGGACAAGATGCTGATTGTATAGATTTAGACTGGGGGCTATTTCCACTCATAAGGGGCAGCACAGGAGAAAGCACAAAAAATGCTTGTTGGAGAAGCAATAAATTGGGAGACTGTGGCTGACATTATTGGTAGAGTGAAGATGGGAGTCAGCCTTAAAAAGCAGGTCAGATAGGTAGGGTGGGGCTAAGTTATGAAAGGAATTGGAGGAAAAGACAAAAGGGTTGTATTTGGTGCTGTGCAAACAGGGGAGCCAACTGAAGAGGAGGATGGTCAGAGGATAAGCCAGGAGAAAGATCTGGCTGTCATATTTTGAATTGAGTTGATGGGGACCAGGGATGCAAGACTGAACTCAGGAGGAGTTTCAATGATTATACTACCATGTGGTGCTTATGACCATCTCAGTAACATTGGCCAGATGGTAGGCCATTGGATGCTGTGATACAGCAAGGCAAGGGAGCAGTGGGAGCGTGGTAGAGGGGAGATATATAAGCTCTAGGCTAATTAAAGTGTGGTTCCCTGTAGACTAGGGAGGGTTGCTACAGGTTAGAGTACCTGTAGTCAATTAAGGCCCTGTTAGGAACCTAATAAAAAAAACCCTGATTCAGGCAGTCAGTGTGCATGAGGAAGGAGAGAGGACTGGAGTTTGGAGGTGTGTTCCTGAGACCTGAAAGACCAGAGAATGGAAGGAAGGGAGACTCCCTTTCCTAGCATTAAAGACTGAAGGTAACCCTATCTAAGGGGGAAGGGGCAAGAAACCCACAGAGGTTGAGAGGGGCTGGGGCTCAGAGAGGAGCAAACCCAGACCCCTCTCCCGCCCCTCCTCTACCACCTTCCCAGGCCACTAGTGGGGCCCTTGGTGCCCAAGAGCAGGGGGAAAAGCGTGGGATCCACCATATCAACATCAGCCATTTTATCACAGTGCTTATAGAATTTTCAGGTTGTTCAAGAGAAAAATCAGGTGGCCATTTGAGCAGTCTTTTCTGATATTTGCACATTTAGGCAGATTTTTGCCTGTCTTGCATATGGAAGCTAGTTATTTTTTTTCCTTAGGATATAATTAATGACTTGGTGGTTTTATATGGTTTTCACCTAAAACCAGGTAGAATTTGATGATTTTGTCTGAGTTTCTCTTGGAGACTTTGGTTCAACCTAACCCCAAACTCAAAGCAAAATATAGCAGGTGGGAACTCATAAGAACTGAAATAAAAATGTTTTGTTGTGAACTGCCATATCTAAGTTTCACTCTAAGGATTCTAGGTGCTACAACAATACAAATAATAAACAATAATAATCTTTGGTGTAGCCATTTTCTAACTATTATCCATTTATAACTGACGTGGAAGTCATTCCAGTATAACTTTAAACCTTATTACTTGTGAGCAAGTCTCACTCCAAAGGATGGCCTTGCAATTACGGAACTGGACTGGGATTTAGAGTGTTTTTCCCTAGAAATGGTACAAGCTTCCTATCTGGCTTTGGATAAGTCACTTAATCATGGTGTGTGTGTCATTTCCCCATATATAGAATACTCATTGCCCAGAAGGGCTGTATGGGTACATTTTTTTCATATGTGCTTAGTGCTCAGATGGTGATGGGGACCATAACAGCCTATGAATCAATAAAAGTTGTGATTTTTCATAAGAGCCACAAAGAAAATCCCTAACTACCCATTGATTCTTTAGAAAATCCTCATAAAAATAAATAAGTATATGCTTCTAGGTCTCAACCAAGTGAACTACATGAAGGGACTGTATCAAGAAATACTGTCGCTCTCACTGGTGGGTATAACGCATACCAGCAGGTTCTCCAATTCCTTGTTCATTTGGATGCAATCTTTGTGCTGATCTCTAGTATGAAAAAATAAAGGAGTGTAGTTTGGGGATGGATACCACACTTCAGATACCACTCTGCATCTGCTTAGTCTATTCCAAAAGTGGTACTAGTCCTATTTCTCTAGTAACATCTCAAATGTTTAAATCAGTAAAGATTCCAATCGATTTTTTCATGAAAAATCCACGTTCTTATATTGTGCTTCTCTCATGATTGTCTCCTGTCACACAGAAAGCTACCAGCCAATGCGCCTTCCCTTTTTTTTGTTTGCTGTTGTTGAGAATTCTATGGCCTTCTTTCTATCAGAAGAAGTTCCTTCAGAAAACTTTTTATAAAGAATTCTTACACTCATCTTCTGGGATTCCTTTGATCTGGCCTTCTGATCTTCTGGTTCATCCAGTAAGGAAGCTGATATCTTTCTCAGAGTACCTAACATTCTCCTTCAGAATTTCTCATGCTATTCCAAGTTTATTTCCCTCTTCTCTTCTGATTCACTGCTCAGCTAATTCAGCCTTCTTGCAGTGATCGCAATTATTTGTTGGATTATTGTTAAAATCTTCTCATGTCCCTAATCTATGCCAATAGAATCACTTGAGATTATTACTTTTAATAGTTTTACTATGCTCATCTCACCTTGTATTATCACAGCTACTATCTGTACTGTTACAGATTCTTCATCCATGAATTACAGATGATAGAGGGAGCAAATCCAGTGTGGCAAGCAAGATATATGGCTATCATTAACACTAGTGCAAGCTGTGCCCTAGAGATTTAGATGTCAGAACTGCAACTGCAAAAATGTACTTAATTTCCATAAGCAATTGAGGCATCTCACTGGTCAGTTGTGTGCACAAATCTATAATTCTGTGCAATTCTGAAAAAAGGACAATTTACCCAGAAGCTGCAAAATTGATGGAGTGAGACCCCTTAGGAGAGAAGTAGTTGGAAAGATTCCATGTTTGATTTCTGTCTCACATGTTTTTGGCTTGGTACAAAAGTGATTCATAACTAACTAATTAACTAACTAACTAGCCTTTTTGTTTCCTCTCACACACAAATGAATTGTACCTGCCAAGTATTTCAGTTTTTGCAAAACTGTTCAGCACTTTATCTGCCACTTTTGATAGTGGTGCAAATTAGTTTGCATGCCTATAGCATTTACATTGTTTAGTCATCAGGTCTGAAAAACTATACTGCCCAGAAGCAAAATGTCATATGCTGACAATCCTTCATCTTTCAAAGCTAGATATGTTGGGATTCATGACTTTTACTGTGTATGTGTCTTCCAGTTATGACCTTTGTCCATACTGCGCGTACATTAAGGAGTATGGACAATACACCTCAATATCTCAGACTTCAAAATTTTAAAAGCAAATATAACACAGAATGTCACTAGTTTACATTACGGTTTATATTTAAAAATATATGTAAGGGCATGTTTTTGCAGTCATACGCACACCTTATTGTCACGGAAATCAAGTGGACTTTTGCATGTTGAAAGACTGCAGGATCAGACACAGTTGAAACCAAAGCCACAATTTTTGAGTTGCAGCAGCTCCAAGGAAATTTCGAGTGCCATTTTTTTTCTCAAAATGTCTTAGATAATTTAAGCCACATTTAGCTTGGAATGATCTTTGGCAAAGACTATGCGTGCTAAAAAAATGTCTCACAGCATGTTACAGCTGAGTTATAAACCCCTGAAAATAATTTTGTAATGGAAGTGCTGACAGAATCTTTATTACAACAGTACCAACAGGCAATTCTCTGATAAATTCTAGGCAGTTTTTATAGTAAGGTGGCCACTATCTCAAAGTGCACATTATAAGAATTAATGGTATGGCAGTACTAAAATACCATGGCCTACATTTGCCCTTTTAAATGTTCTAAGAGAAATTTGATATGGTTGATCCCAGGTCAATGCTAATAGAGTGCTGTACGAACTGTTGGTATATCATTTAAAATTCTAGATGTGTGTAGAGTCAGCATCTGTGTGAACAAGGGTATGTCTACACTGCAAAGAAAAAACACCAGTGCCAAGTCTCGAGCCTGGGTCAGTTGGCTCAGGCTGCAGAGTTTAAAATAGCAGCATAGACATTCCCTCTCAGGCTGGAGCCCAGGCTCTGAAACCCGGTGTCTACCCTGTTATTTTTAGCCCCACAGCCTGAGCCCTGCAAAGCCCTGTGATACGTTTTTCTTTGCAGTGTAGACATACCCTAAGAGTTATTTCAGCATTGACAGTGAGATGCTAAGTTATTTGTGCTAATATTTGATTAATGCCAATATAAAAAAGTCCTGATCCTTAAGCTTCCCGTATGCACCTTTTTATAAATGGATATATTTTAAATTGCCTTTGCTTTTATTTTATCTTTTCATAGCATGAGATTCAAATTTTTTAGTTCAGTTTGATTTTTAGAAAGCAAAAGTAATTTCATATTTTCTCATGGTTTTGATTTAAGCTAAGAAACCCTTCCGAGAACCTGTGTGAAAATAGCTTGGATGAGGGAAGGAGATGGGGCTAGGGAAAGGATTCTTGAAACTCATCCTTTGTTTGATGAAAGGTTCATGAATTTCATTGAACCTGCGCGATTGATATATATATATATATATATATATATACACAACACACATTAAACCCCATGTCATTTGAGGCTGAGCATTGAAAGATTCTCTCAACTGCAACTTTCAAAATGATTTAGGAGGTTTAGATACATTTCTTCCATTATTTTCAATGTCTAAATCTCGCATGTCAATGCCTGTAGCGAAGTAATCAATACTATGACATTTCATCATATTTTAAGTAAAATTCAAGTTGAAAGGCCCTCTGGATGGGCTTGTTAGCTTTTCATTTGCCCCCACAGCACCTGGCCCAAATTTGGCAAAATATAAATACTAATTAATTGGAAGTTCATGGTTCCAAGTCAGAATATAACCACTAGTAATACCAAAGCAGTTTAAAATAATGACCAATGGAGTACGTTCTTATTTTTTGGAACTTTTGATTAAATGAACAACATCATAGAATTAAATATAATCTGTAGATACTGAAAATGATCTATTAGTCTAAGCAAATTACCATGTTAATAATGTATGTTTAATGCTAAGCACATTTGACAACCATTTCATCTCTTTTCCATACTAGAGCTTGGCGTCTTGCATTATTTCTCATAGTTTACAGCTGCAACATTCAACACACATGATATGTAGTGATGTGATCCGAATGAAATGTACATCATGTCAGAACATTATGATTACAAGTAAACAAGGTGTCTGGCTAGCTGACTACATTGGGCAAAACTGAGGAGCAAAATTTTTGTTAACTTAATGACTCTTGCAATTCCATTGGTCTGACTCCAATTCCATTTTACAAGGATATAAATCAGAAGAAGCTCCACTGGAGTCAGTGGAGATAAATCAGTGTGAGTTAGATCAGAATTAGGCTATTGACTGTAATGAACTTGTATAGGATGCAATTCAGTGAAAATTGTGGTAATTCATACACATAAAATATTATGTGGCCAGGAATGTTCCACTTCCAGGTTGGAGTCCTCTGGGTTCATTTGAAGTCTGCTACATCCTTTCTTTAAGAAAAAGACACATGTAGCAATTAATACTGAGAGCACACACACAAATTACAGGAGGACCAAAATCCAAGGGTCTTTGAAATTAATAGTCACTCCGGATTTCCAACAGTGTAACTTAGAGCAGAAATTGCCCCTAAATTTGCAAGCATCTGAGGTGAATATTCTGCCATTTCAGCTAAAGACACAAGTGTGCTGAAGACACAGTAGAAATTCTTATCTTTAGCAGTGATTTTTTTAACCAGTCAACTATAGAATAGAGAAATAACAGAAACAAGGGTACATCATTATCAGGATGGTAGGGAAAGTAGTACTTTGAAACTCTCTGATGACTGTAGGCAGCACAGAACAAAATTAAGAAACTCAGGTGAAAACCTGGCCCCAATTAAGTCAATAGGAGTTCAGAGATGGAGGATGTTGCTGGGGCTAGAGCACTAACTTGGACTGTGTTCAGTTCCTGCTCTACCCCAAACTTCCTATGTGACCCTGGGCAAGTCACTCTGCTTCAATTCCCCATCTGTAATGGGGATGGTAGCATTTCCCTCCCTCACATGGGGTGCTGGGAGGATAAATCAGTTAAAGACTGTGTGGTGATGGGGACCATATAAGTACATGAGATAGATCTGGAAACCAAAGCTGCTGTCCTCTGTGGCCCCTCCCACTTTCCCACATTCATAGTTGTATGTAATGATAAAAAAAAGTAGAGTTTCTGCATCTGAATTTTTGACTTATTACCTTCCTGTTAAAGATAAAACAAATACAGTCTCATACTGTCAGTTCAGAGTTTCTGTATGATCACCTCATGGACAAAGAAATTTCTATCCAGCTTTTAAAGGGTTAGCAGACCCAAGTGTAAAATATAATAGTTGCCACTAGACTGGAAATGACCATACAGGTATGTTTGATTACAGCTCTGCTGGAGTAAAGGTCACAGGAAAGTTTTAGAATACTTAAGAGACAATTATCTAAAGTTCTGACTTTTCCAAAGCCATAGAACTAGAAATTATTCAGACAATTATTTAAAGTTCACATTTTTGAAAAGGGAGGAAAAAATGTCCATTCCTTCACCTTGGCATTGTTTGCCTCTATTTTTTATTACTGAAATAATCCCTTTTTATGTCAACGCTGCGCTAGAGTAGAATAAATATTATTTTTCATTTCTGATAAAATTTTAACCTATAAGAATGATGACAATAAACCAGAAAATAGTTTGTTCATTATTTTGAAATTCTCCATGGTGCAATTTAATCTAAGCATAGGAATAGATAAGTTGTAAACACATTACACTGATTATCCATCAGTTGATCCAGTGGTAAATTTATGTTATAAACAAGTATTATGATTTAAGCTGTTGGCAAAGAACCTAAATTTAGGGATGTAAAAGATTTTTTAAATTATCTAGTCCATCTCCCCATCTGTGCACTATTGTTCTCTCTGCTATGTTCTCTGGTATTTTATTCAGTATTTTAAATGATTCAAGAAATTTAGGTCTTCCATACTTCTCTTGTAAGGCTATTTCCCCAGACTAATACAGATCACCATTAGGAAGTTACTTTGTGTATGGCAGCCATCTATTATGTGACTTAAATTATACTCCACTGCCATGTGTCAGCATGACATGTGATTAATAGGATGTAAATGACATAATTTGATCAGCCAGCTAAAATTTTACATTGCAATTTTTTTTCTTAATATCTGGTATCTGCTATCAAATTTGATAGCAACTATCAATCTGCTTTTTTTTCCAGAAATGTTGGTTTTCATGAAAAGCAGGTCATTTTGAAATATCCATGAATGCTTCAGAGCCTGTAAGCTTAGTTATTATAAATCACCCAAAAAGTACCATAAAAACTACATAATTTAGTTTCAGATTATTTTAATAAGCCTTCTGGTTCAATGGGACATTTTTATCTTTATTGTAAAAGGTTATGCAAAGGGCCTTACTGAAGCATATTGTTCTCATGATCAGCAAGACTTTGTTTTGTTTGAATAAAAAATCCTTTTTAAAAGCAGACCTTGCATGTGAACCTACCTACTGTATACGGTGTTATATATGTGTGATGGACCAGATATTCCAGGAGGATGGGATAATCTCTTTTATTGGACCAACTTCTGTTGATGAGAGAGACAAGCTAGGGCAGAGCAGGGACTGAACTCAGGTCTCCCACCGAGGTTGGTCCAATAAAAGGTATTACCTCATCCACCTTGTCTCACTAATATCCCAGGACAGACACAGCTACAACTACACTGCATACAACTAGGTATTCCAAAGCATTCAATTTGCTCTAGAAAAAAACGTGCTGTCTCACCTCTCCCTCTGAAATTAATCACTGTTCACTGGCTCATATGGTTTGCAATGGTGACTTGCATAATCAAAAGTTGTCCTGTTCTGTGTTTCCCTTTTACATCTTTTTAAACGTGCTACAGACTAAAGAACATTGTTAAGTAAAAGAACCTCAGATGTATCTTTCAAAGCAGTATGAATGGAATCCTTTCAAGAGCAACAAGCTACTGTCTGTGCTTTGTATTCTAGCATGGTTTGGGACTCACAGACTAGTTTTGCAACGCAGGGCTAGCCTTATGATTAAGACTAAGTTTTTGTCATGGTTATTTTTAGTAAAAGTCATGGATAGGTCACAGACAATAAACAAAAATTAATGGATGCCATGACCTACCTCCTGCGGCTCCACGGTTTACCCTGCCACCCTGATGGCTGGGAGCTGCAGGGTTCCTCCCCACCCCCACCCAACCCCACAAGGCTGTCCTTGGTGTCTGGAACCCAAGGAGGGCCCCCTGCAGAGGCTGTCTCCTGTAGGGGGACCCTGCAGAGGCTGTGAACTATTGCTGGAAATCTGCAGGGGGACCCTGAGGAGGCTGTTGCCCTCCTGGAACCCTGCCTGGGCCCCACAGACCCGGGGGCTGAAGCAGAAAATGCCATGGAGGTCTCTGGAAGTCACGTCTTCTATGACCTCTGTGACATAAGCGTAGTCTTACTTATAATTTGTGAGTCCTGTTACATTGTGGGTGGTGAAGGGGCTGGGCTTTGAGTTGGGTCCTAAATTCTTGATGCTAGAAGAGAGATTGATCTGTGAATTTTCTTTTTCTCTGGGTCTGCTAGAACCAGAGAAGAGAAATGTGTTCCTGAATAGCTGAGCTCACAGAGAGTTTCCAAATGTACAGGACTATGAGAGTGACCGGTTTGGTGTGTACTTAATTTTGGTCCTGCCTCTACAGATAAGAACTTTACAGTTTGGGGGTCCACTTGATTTTTTTTTTATTGCCATTGAATAGGTGTTAACATAGAGGCATATGAGAAAGCAAGATAGTCCTGTGATTAAGGCGCTAGAGTGGGACTGAGGCGCTCTGGGTTCAACCCCTGGGTCTACAGCAGCCTTACTGTGTGAGCTTAGAAAAGTCATTTAATCTCTTTGCCTCATTTTCCATGCTGTAAAATAGGGATAATAATCCTTCTTTCCTCCCACTCTGTATCCATTTTGTGTATTAGGTTCCCTTAAAACCCAAATCTAACACTGTCAGATCTCCAATGCAGAGACACTCTCTTACTGTGTATGTACAGTGTGTAGAACAATGAGGAACTGATTGTTCATTTGTTATTATTTGTATTACTATAGTGCCTGGGGGCCCTAATCAAGGAGTGGGACCCCATTGTGCTAGGTGCTGTATAAACAGAGAAAAAGATGAACTCTGCCCCAAAAAGCTAACAATCTAAGTTAGAGTTCTTTCAGTGTGCACATATTGGGGGTTGAAAATTTGACCATACTTGTCAATGAGCATGTTAATACATGGACAAAGTATTGGTAGATGATCTGAAGACATTTGCTTATCATACTTTTAATAGTAGTAAGGAAGCATAATGGATTAATATTCACATGGATTAAAGTGGATTAGTAGTCACTTAAAGATCTGAAATGTTCTCCAAGCATTTGTCTGGTATTTTTTTTCCCTCTACAGACTTATATTTGTCTACCAAATGTATGACTCTCATTTCTTTAAATGCAACATAGTTTTGATTCTGTGCTTGTTTTGTGACCATTCCCACTCAAACTTGCTTACTGATGACTTTATTATTAAATTCTTTAAAACTCTCCAGGAGAACTCCTATCACTTATGGAACGAGATAAAAAATTAATTAAATGTCTTCGTACTTTCACTTCTAAAATGCATGGAACATCTTAATAAGGGTATCCTTACTGCTCTCCATATTATCTGACAGGGCTCTTTGTATTATGGAGAAACTGCTCTTTAGCTCTCCAAAGTGCATATAAAAAACCACCTATGATAATAGTGTTTATTCAAACCGTGTACAATATGTATTAGTTCCAATAAACATGAAGAAATACACAGCTCTGCATTGCTGAGGTTTCCAGCTGTAAAATTTCCAATTAAAAACTCCTTCTTCACGTAAGTAATATATCCAGCATAGATAATAATTTCTACCACAAAGTTTAATACCATTAATGATTTGATCTTTCTGAGAGCACTACAAAAGGGAGAGAAGAGAGAGAGAGAGAGAAAAAGAGGCTAGGTAGGTGGAAGCTTACCCAGCAGGAAAATCTACTGATCTGTAAATAGAGTGTATCAAGGAATTAAAGAAGCAAGATGAGGTGCGTGCACAAGTTACACTTGAATGTAAACTGACTGCGGGTGTTTTTTTCTTTTCTTTTCTTTTTTAAATGCTTAAAAATTGTAAATCGCATTTTCTGTATGTGTCTTTCCATTTTGAGGTTCAGCTTTTATTTCACATGCAGGTTAATCAAGGTTGATGCCAGTGTCATAAAGCCACTCATGTCTACTGCATTTATACCCGCACTTTTATGTACATATGTTTCAGGGTTATCATTTTCTTAATAAAATTGACATACTTTATCATGAACATGGCTTTTTACTTTGAAACTTTGGGGCATTGTGATCATAACACTTTTCACTTGCCCTTGTAACCTTCCATCCAGCTACCTCAGAATAGCTCAGTGAGAGCTGAGTGTACTTGGAAGCTTTCAGGAAGCACTCAGCCCGGAGCAGAACAAGTCCTAAGCGGTGCTTTACAAGCCATTTGGGTCTAGAAATCTTACTGGCCATCTCACAAATACTGGCTCCATTGTCACTTCTTGGTTTCAGTTCTGCTGGAAATATTTCCATAGCCGTCTATTTTATGGAATTTGGCAAATCCACTTGTAAACAACCTTTGTAAGTACAGAGACAGCCACAAAGCTCATTTAAAATATTTTCAGTGAACTGCTTTTGAATCGTTAGAAAGATCATGTTCAAAGTTTTGGACATACTGTGGATTATGATTGGTCCTTGTTTTGTGATAGTAGGAGCAGCAGCAACTAAATAAAGTTGCACAATATTCAATCTATCCTCCTGTTTTTAGTCCCTTGTAATTTTTGAAACTTTCATAATTTTGGCTGAGCTATTCTAGGATTGGTATCCGTCCATGCTGTGGATATTTGTGTGTGTGAGCAAGAATGTAAGTCTGAGCAAGAATGATTCAGCCAGTTTTGAGCACAAGGAGAGTGAAAGGGGGAACACATCTTAAAAACTCCAAGAAAACATAAGGTGTCAGTCTGTACAAATAAAATCAAAACAATGCGATTCAATAGGATGTCAGATTTATTTGCCAGTGCCAAACTATTTATCAAATGATGCTTTCACTAAACTATCTTACAACACAATCAGCATAGGCTTAATATTTCATCCCAGTGCTCCGATTTTTGTGCCTCCACTAAAGCACATTGTACTTGAGACGTCAAGAAACTGAAACTCAGACTTAAATTACTGATTTTGTATTTGCTTAAAATAACAAGCCAAAGCAAAATTCTGTTCCGAGTTACAAAAAACATAATTATTGCAGTCCATGAAGTTACGCTGGCTTTACATCACTGTAAATAACAGCAGAATTTGGATTGAATCAGACAGATTTCTTGACCATGATGCTGACTGAGCTACCATACTTGTCTCAAACAATTCTCCAGGCCTCAGGATAAAATGCATCTCTTATTCCCTCCCCAGTGAACGACTGATATTTAACGAAACTTGGTATTCCAATGAACTCCATCAATGTCCTACAGTTCATAGCAAAGGTTTACATTTTTATCACTGACTACTGTGGATGTTAGCAGATGCTCTGAACAGTGTGTCTGAAATCCTCGTACATCTGTGTGCCTGAGTTTTGAATGTCTCTGCTTCTGTCAGCTTCAGTCAGAGCTTTATTAATACCATGGTTGGTTTTCATTTTTGTTCTCTCCTCCCCCCACCATAATTTTCTTTGTTATTATAAAAGTAGCATGAATAAATAACATGGGACAGCGCGATAATGAAGGATCAGCAGGTTAATTAGAGAGATGAGTGGAGAGTGATCATCCTCTACCCTGCTGAGCATCTGCTGCCAAGTTAATTCATGCAGCAGCATGGTGTCTGTTCCTGGAGAGCTGCCTGCTGCTTTTCCAGCTACAAGTACTATAAAGAAAGTGTCCACAGGAGGGGAAGGCAAATCAGATAAATTGAATTTATTACTAATCAGCCGATGTAATTTATTTGCAGGTTCAAGTTTTAGGAACTAAATAAAAGGCAAGCTGGGGGCTGTTGCTCTTCATGTGCAGGCCAAAGTTCCAGCAGCACTAGGTGACATTTCTTCTCTTTTTTTTTTTTTTTTTACTTTGAGGGGGAAAATTAGAGGCTGTTGCTAACACGATTCCCACAGCAGCAGCGAGCAGTTTCTATCCATTGTCAAAACATTTTCTCAATGTCATCCGGTGCTTTGATCCTGAGGACAGGTTAAGGTTGCCACTGTGGGAACATCTGATTGAGCCCCACCCTTGCATCTCCTCAATATCTACTTCACCATATTAAGGTTCATTATCATTTAGCTCAAAGTAGTCTTCTTCTAGCTGACAAAGCTCTCTCTCTCCTCTTGTTGTCTACTGTCTTTTCTGTATCACGTTGGGAACCTACAGGCCAGCCAGGTTGAGCTCACCTGGGTGCATAGCTGGATACATATGTAGG
This sequence comes from Gopherus evgoodei, assembly GCF_007399415.2. Lineage (NCBI taxonomy): Eukaryota > Metazoa > Chordata > Testudines > Testudinidae > Gopherus > Gopherus evgoodei. The sequence continues at coordinate 29,418,155 of NC_044333.1, forward strand.
TAAATGACAGTCACTGCCCAAAGAGCAAGTTTAGTCCCTCTCTTTTCCCCTTCTTTTGGGCCAGATTACTCACACTGAGTCTTACTTTACTCAGTGAGAAGTAGTCCTCCTGAAATCAATAGGACTGTTTGCAAAGTAACATACCACCCAGCATGAGCAAGAGTGGAAGAAATGGGTCCTTGATTGTCTCCATCCCACTTTCTCCTCCATTCAATTTTCCTCCAGTCCTTTTCCCATGTGTTTTTTTCCCAATTCTTTCCCCCTCCTCACACCTTATCCCCAGGCATCCAGTTCCTCCCTCTTACATCACTCTCCATTTTCCTCTCTTCCCCCTCTCTGGCCCTCCTAACAGACATTGTTCCGTCCCCTCTTCCTTGTGCTGTAACAAAAAGATCTGTTGTCATCCATTGTTTGTAAACATCTTTAAACATACAAGAATCCTCTTTTCGTGCAATGACAGCTGTCGGTGTTCTTTCCTCATGGAGGTTTCAGTGGAGCCACCTAGTGGCTGAATGGTTTAGGTGCATCCTTGTGTGTGAATGGTAATGGGGAGGGCAGCAGGGTTCCAGTAAAGAGAATTCTCTTTGCACAGCCTTCCCTTTTGTTCATGACTCGTCTGCGTCTACCTGTTCTACACCATCACACATTACACCAGGAGTGAACAGGAAGAGTGTGACTGCGTCAGAAAGAAGGAGGAGCTGCAAACAAAAAATATGTATTGCTTTTCTCATGTCAAGCAGGTGTCTGACCCTCCTATGTGTAATGGGGACAGGAGGAGGAGGCCAGGAATGGAATGCAAGGAGACTTCCCAAGAGGGCTTTTTGCTCCAGCAGCATAAAGACTGTGAAAAGATTCAACTCACAGTAGTGCTAGCCTTTCCAAAGGGTGCAGGCGGGCCAGTTTAGCAGAGCTGGCTAGTCACTCAGGCAAGTAGCTTCTTCGATGGAAGGTCTCTGGAACTGGAAATCATTGTGTGTGTTTCTGGCACAAGCACACCTGGAGCTCCCAATGGGAAAATGACCCATGCATGATGCTATCCCATGCAGGACTATATCTTAGATACAAGATAGTGAGAGGGTAGGGACTGAGCCCCAGAAGTCAGCTGCTTTTTTTTATTATTATTAAAGAATTAAGTGTGGACAAAGAAAAGAGCATAGGAATAATGTGGACAAACAACCATATATGATCCCTGCTCCTTGAGAACTATGTGCAGTCCCATGGACTTCAACGCAGGGGCATGGTTCTCTGTGGAGGACTGGAGTTTAGTTGTGTCTGACCCCTCCTTTGGAAGCTCAAAGAAAAGGATTATGGATCTAACTCATGCTAAAATCTCTTTAAAGGGTCATTACAAAAAAAAAAAAGGTACAGAAATGGTTTTGTTTGTTTGTTTTTTAATCTCACCAAAATAGTGACTGGGACTAGGAGGGGGAAAACACAACTTGCTGAACATGCCCTGTTAGGATATTACAAGATTATACTCACCAAAGAAATTAGGTTCATTTTAAAAATACCCTGTAAATAAATTGAACTACAGCATAATTTAATGTACCTTATTTCTTTACATTTGGGTGTTTGATACCGTGTGATTCAGCTGGTGAGGGTGTATGAGATAGGAGGGAGATTCTGTTGCTATATGTGCATTCAATGTCACCTCTGACATTTTTAACCAATGTCAAGAAGTGCAGTTGTGCTTCTTTATGAAGATGTACTAATCATTGATTCCATACACACATCTTCTCCATTACATCAGAGTGGCACGCGGAATAAGGGGGATAATTAAGGAGTTTGATGCTGGTTTGGGTTGTCTAAATCCTTGAGAACTCACACTTGAAACTGAACTTTAATAAACAGGCTTGCTTCCTATAATTCCAAAAAGGACATGAGAAAGGACTAGGCTATCTATTTAGCTCCATGGTGCCATCAGTTGTGATGTGACTGTTGCTAACTTGAAAAGACGTAAGGAAAATCTGATTCCCACAGCTGAAAAGTGAAGGAGAATACTTTCTGTACTAGTGAGGTATTCAGCTCTAATCAGCTTCAAAAATGTTGCTTTATAATATCACTATTTTGATTTATGGTGGGTTTGTTTGAATATCTATTCTAAATATGTCTAAAATACAAACTCAAACTCAGATCTAAATAATTTGGTCCGCTTTAGATATATCGGTTACATTAGAACTATGAAACTAAGCACCTCTGAATTTTGGGGAGGAGGGATGTTTGGAAATTGACTCTGGTAGAACCAGGCCTGGTTCTCTCCTCTGCTACCCCTAGGGGTGTATCTACACTTCAGCTGGGAGCATGCCTCCCACCAAAGAGGCTGGGACCAGAGCGGCTGCACCCCCCACTGATAAAATCAAAGTCTCCTGGTGCATAATAAGCCTGAACACGAGCTCCAGTGTTACACTGTGGCCAAAAGGGCTAATGCAATGCTGGGATGAATAAACGGGAATCTGAGTAGGAGCAGAAAGGTTATTTTACCTCTGTATTCGGCGCTGGTGTGATTGCGGCTGGGATCCTGTGTCATTAGCTTAGCTCAAGCTCACATGCTATAAATAGCAGTGTGGATTTTGCAGCTCTGGAAGAGGCTTACCACCTGAGCTCAGATCCAGAGGGTCATGTGGGCTTGGGAGCCCAGGCTGCAGCAGCCAGGCTGCTATTTTAGTGTGCTCACTTGACTCAATCTAGTGGGAGCTTGTCTACCCAGGCTGGGAAACTCCTTACAACTGCAGTGTAGACATACCCCATGTGATTATTAGAGCTGGTTGGGAAATTTTTTATTAAACTTTTTTGCCAAAAATATTGATTCATTGAAATGAACTGTTCACAGGATAAGGTTGCTTTAGATAAGTTTCCTGATGTGAAAAAGTGGTGATTAAAGTTTTTTAAATGTTTTAAATGTACCATTTTGACAATTTCTAAACAAAAAGGGGGTTTGTTTTTGTTTTGGCTCAAAATTACTTCAGTTAGAAATGTAACAATTTATATGAAAAAAAAGAGGAAAACAAGGTGAAAATCTAAAAAAAAAAAAAAAAGTTGAATGACCTGAACTGGTTATGTGGGGGCGAGGCTGTTCTGGACCACAATTTTGTTTTTAGAATTTGACTTTTTGTCCCAATTTGGGATGGGAGCATGTGTTGAACTCTTAAATTCTCATGGGATGGGAAAACCATTTCTCACCCAATCCTTGTGGCTACACCACATGAAACTGGTGTATGCGAATGGAGAATTAGGTTCCTAGGAGACCTAATCTTCAGTTCCCTTCTTTATGCACCAGCCAACTCCCTCTTTTCTTCTTCTGTTTATGGAACTAATTAGGATGACCAGACAATAAGTGTGAAAAATCGGGACAGGGAGTGGGGCGCAACAGGAACCTATAGATGTCAAAAACCCCAAATATCAGGATTGTCCCTATAAAATCAGGATATCTGGTCACCCTAAAACTAATTAGCTACAAGAACATGTCCCATTTTCTAATACTCTGCTACAGGCTCAATCAATTATAGAAAGTTACTACCGTATATCAATAATATCACATCTACTGGTAAGTATCTCCTAGGGTATTCTTGTTGGGTTAGTATGAAATTGTCTGTATTCTGTATCAAACCCTCACCTAAATGAATATGTGTGCATGCACAGGAGCACGCACGCACACACACACACACACACACACACACACACACACACACACACAACAACACACTATGTTGTTAAAACTTTATCAGAATGTGACCACCACCTGAATAGCTTCCCCCGCACCCATTCCCCTACCTTCCATCTCTCTCTTCCTGTTTATTTACAGGCTGCAAGCTCTTTGGGGGCACCGCAGCATGCCTTCTTTATGTTGGTCTAATGCTAATGGTCACTGCCCCAGTGATCTATTGCTGTTGGAATGGCCCCTGGGACCATGAAAAGTTGGTATAAATAGAACAACCCTAGGGGAGTTTCAGTGTACACCAGAAATCTGAATGGCAGCAGGATCAAGAGAGCACAAAGGTATCTCAGAGGTTCCTTTGTGCCCCCCCACACACACACACACCAACCACCTCCTGAGCTTCACCGAGTGTTTTTCAGCCATATCTCAGAAGAGGGGCTGTGTGCTATGTCTGTTGTATGAACTTTGCCTATCTTTCAATTTCTCTCCCTTCCAGCCACACAAACCTTCCCTCCTCAATTTCCTGCTTTCCATGAAATGTCATTAGCATTAAGTCAAAACCATTTCATAACACAAAATATGAGGAACTTCATAGCATTTCAAGCACATTGACTCTGGGAATACAGGAGAAAAGAGGTTATTGAAAAGAGCTGCAATCTAACCCTTCAGGCCCGAATGTGATGTATAGCTTTATCTTTCCATTTCCATCAGTCATATTAGGGTTTTCAGAAAGACATATAACATCACAGTACTTGTGTGTAGGGGTCTGGGGTAATTATTTTATATTATTATTTTTTTTTTTTGTGAAGGAATATACAAACAAGGTTAACATGAATCAACATGCACTCTATTAGGGCATGACTCAAACCTAAGTTTTATTATTTGTTCCTCTGAATCTAGCAGTTAAAAGCTAAGCTGAATCATTAAGTATGTAAATAAAACCAAAGTGTCTTGTATTTTTTAAGTGCTTATTTACAGTGGTTAAAACATGAACATTCTGCCACATACAAAATCGTTTATATTAGAAAGGAGTGGGCTGGTAAATGTTTGGATTCTATGGTTACCTAAAGGCAATAGAAAATTTCTTATGTTAAGTGAGGAACTAAATTCAATAATTACCTGTGAGAATCTGAATCAGTTATTTGAATGTACAGCTACACACATTAGGTACCATTAACAAAACCGACATTTGCCACACCATAGTATTTACAGTATTGCCTATATTTAAAATAACACAAATAGTACAGTAAACTTAACTACTGCAGGAGTTAAATCTTGATTGTTTTAATTGGTCCACTATGCTTGAAAGCTGTGAGAATACAAGAGGTTTAACTATGTGTGACAGAGCAGTATGTGTTATTCATAAATCAAATATTCACTCTAACCCCCATGGGTAAAGCAAATACCCATGTATACCATCTAGCTGAGTGATCCTTGATATTAGCACAACTTCATTACCGCATATATCTCTTTAAAACACAAAGCCAACAAATAGGCAGCTGGTGGCCAAAACTGATTTTTGATGGTGACTTCCTAGAATTTCCTAACCAACAACCTACTAAATGTGTTTAAAATACCACTGGAAAAAAAAGTTGCCAAAGTGTAGGCAGTTCTTCCAATTATAATTGTGGCAAATCCCTGCTCTTCCCTTGTCACTCTCCTAGCATTAGCAACTGTGCTCAGTTCCAGTGCACAAAGCTGGATACGCTGCCAATGGCAGAAGTCAGGCATTGGGAAGGGTAGCTTTACACACGAGTGATCCCACTGAATTCAATGGGGCAACTACCATGCATAAAATTAAAGCATGTTCATAAATCTTTGCAAGATTGAGAGCTAGGATTGTCTGGAATCACTTTCTCTTACTTTTTCAAAAGAAAATAGAGTTTAGGTTTCAAGGTACCAAGTACCAATAACATACCTTTCAAATAAAAGTGGTCATCACCTTTGAAGATCAGGCCCACAGCTTTTAACCCAATCTAAGCACCTCCTTTTGGTTTTCTTCTATACAATTCTACCACTTTAAACACAAAAATGTTTATTTTACTGCAGGAGCAATATTATGGAGCTTCAATGTAAAATACAAAACACAATTCGTTTTGACTGATGGATGTACTTTATTAAATGAACTAATAGCAGTGGGATTACTTTAAAAATAATACTTTCCCATACACTGGTTTCATGAAGTTAGTTTTTATGAATGTGCAAGCTGAGAAAGTCAGTGCCTTATGTATCTGGTAAGTGGGGCTAGGGCTGGTGAAGGGGGCTGATGTGTGTGACAGTATGTATGTGCTTGTGGGGGGGGGGATTTATGAACTAGGGAAAAATTGTTTTCAGCAGCTATTTTGAAAATGATGTTTAAATGTTCACTTTTCCAGATAATACACTCAGCATTTTGGCAAAGCACAGTGGATTCAGCCGTCAGACGCAAGAAGTGTATCTTTTACCGATCATAATAAGTGATAGTGGAAATCCTCCCATGAGCAGCACCAGCACCCTTACAATTCGGGTCTGCGGTTGCAGCAGTGATGGTATCGTTCAGTCCTGTAATGTTGAAGCTATGTACTTCCTATTGGACTCAGTATGGGAGCCTTAATTGCCATATTAGCATGCATCATTTTGCTGCTAGGTATGTATTCATTTACAGCCTGCTGTTCAACATTTTTCTGGTTCATAAATGACTATAAATAAACAAAGAAACCAATGGTAAAGGTGATGTTATCTGGAAAAATAGTATCTAATTATTAGTGTTAATATATATAGATTGAGTAGCTGTAGAGTTTTGGAGTAATTGCTTCAACTGCATATAGATGAGTCTAAGGCTAGAAGAAGAAAAATATATATTATGAATTATATTAGTGCCCTAAGACCCAGTCAGGATGAGCCCTGTTGTGCTAAATGATGTACAAAAACAGAAAGCACAGTCCCTATTCCAAAGATCCTTACATAGAAATACCATTTAATAAAGTTGTATTATGAAATTAAATCTACCAATTCCCATCAGGCTTTAGAAATGTTGAGTAAGAAGGTGAACTGAGACCATACTGTGGGTGTTGGAAACTGAATTATTTGTTATATGCTATTTCTTCCAAGACTTACATGCATTTATTCTGGATTGTGATGGCTTTAGAGAGATTTCAGTTTTACAAAGAAAAAGCACAGTTTAAAAACGTAGTATATGACATCAGCAAGCAAGAGAACAGTGATGAAAGAGCCCTGTTGCTCTGCTAAGTAACAGATTTCAGAATTAAGCTGCAGAAACAACAAATAGTAACTAAAGCCCAACTCTTTGTGCACCTACCCATAATTCTAAAATTAATATGACCTAAGCCTCTTCTCATCTCCTCCCCACCCCATCACAGTTTCACTCTCCTTACTGTGGTACTGTATGGCTTTGAGCAATAGATCAACAAAAGATTTCTTCATGTGACTATGATCAGAACCATATTTTCAAAAAGTGTCACCTAATTTTGGTTGTCTCCATTTTTGCATGCCCAGCTTTAGACACATAGGCCCATATTCACCAAGGTACATCAATGGGAGTTAAGTACCTAAACACCTTTGTGCATCTGGGCACTAGGGTTTCATTTTCAGAGATACTGAGCAGTTCCTATTGATTTCGGTTGGGATTGTGAATTCTCAGAAATCAGCAATCTGAAAATCAGGCCAAATCTGTCTGAAGTGAAGCTTAGAAATGGAGACATTCAAAATTCTGATCCTTTAAAAAAATTGGGCCTAAATAAGCTATTTTATAAATATAGAGTTATGGTAATAGGAAGGTAGAGCTCCTTTCCCTAGCTCCTGATCAAATTTTGCCATTCCGCCAGTGTGTTACATTTCTAGCTCTTTCAGCTTTTATTATGGTTTTATTACTCTTGTAGAAGGATACTGTCTGCAGCCCTCTACAAAAAAAAATCTAGTTTACAGCTGCTTTGATTAGATGTTTTCTTAACTAATCAGCCTGTGATACTTTTTTACAGTTATTGTGGTGCTGTTTGTAACATTGAGAAGACATAAAAATGAGCCTCTGATTATCAAAGATGAGGAAGACGTGAGGAAAATATAATCCGTTATGATGATGAAGGAGGTGGCGAAGAAGATACAGAAGCTTTTGACATTGCAACTTTGCAAAATCCAGATGGAATTAATGGATTTTTACCCCGTAAGGATATTAAGCCTGATCTTCAGTTTATGCCCAGGCAGGGGCTTGCACCTGTTCCCAATGGTGTTGACGTTGATGAATTATTAATGTGAGGCTTCATGAAGCTGATAATGACCCACCGGCTCCACCTATGATTCCATCCAGATTTATGGCTATGAGGAAGAGGCTCAGTAGCTGGTTCCCTTAGTTCATTGGAGTCCTCTACATCAGACTCAGATCAGAATTTTGACTAACCTCAGTGAATGGGGTCCTCGCTTTAAAAGACTTGGAGAACTCTACTCAGTTGGAGAAAGTGACAAAGAAACTTGACAGTGGATTACAAACTTTTTCACTCTTGACTTAAGGATCATGTAATATTCTAGGGCCACTGCTGTTAGTTACGACTAATGTGGCTTTTTGTTTTAGAGGCAAGTTTAGCGGACAGTCATCTAAAAAATCATAAAATCACCTTCATTGTAATGTTGAATAAAAAAATAAAGTATATGTTAGGAGGTATAGTCTTGTGGAGTGTGAAGTAAAGTATGTGGAGTGTCTAGAAGTCTTTGGATATTCGATATTCACTTGACCACTCTGAAGATGAAGATTTGGATCTTTGATAATCTTCAGTGAAATGAACGAATAAAAGAAAAGGGTGCTTTTCTAATAATGGACCTGCAATGATTTTGCTATTGAACAGAGTTGGCTGTCAGTATGTAAAGCTAATGTATGTTTCCGCATTGCCAACAAAGATCCTCCACAAAAATGTAAAAGCAATATCTGGTCTTCTTTGCAATGCTGAAATGGAAACAGCACCGTAAATCCCTACTGGCTTCTTCTGTGCAGTGACCATACATTGTACATACAATAATTGTTGGCCACATAACCACAGACTGAATGTCATCTTTAAATATTGTGTCAAGCCTTAAAATATTCACATGTTCTTAATCCATTCCAGTCATGGATTAGAAACCCTACCAATGTGCAGAGGTTGAAGAGTGGGGGTTCAAAACCCTACTTTAAAGAGGATTGTTTTAGAGAAGAAGGAACTCCCACTCCATTTTCTGAAAGGGGAAAGAAAAGAAACTATGAAAGGAGATGGACTTTCATATATGAAACAATTAATGATTTTATTGCTAAAGATTGAATTTATTTGTTTAATCCTGAAATAAATATTTTATTGATGTCCATTACTGCTTTTATTATTAAGGGTAATAATCTATAGTGTAAGATTATAAAGAAACCTAAATTATATCCATTAATAAACCTTAGAGTTTTTTCTATATATAAAATGAATGTTTATACATGTACATTTTGAAAAGAAAATGACAATTTGTTGCAGGTTAAAGCAGTAAAGTAAAGCTGAGTTTTAAGTGATGCTGGCAGGAATATAAACTTTCCCAGACAAAACTTTTGACAGTTTTATATTTTCTTCATAAATCTAGTAACTGACGTTTTTAATACAAGCACAAACTGCTGGAAGTAAACTGGGTCATGTGAATATTTAAACTGTAGACTTTTAGAAATCCACACATTAAACAGTACAGTAAAACAATGCTTATAGTTTCTCCACTGTATTAGAGCAGGAACCAGTATGTACATAATTTTACTGCTTCTGTTATTAGCATTTCTTTATATAATATTCATGGTGGTGCACCAGGGCTCTTGCACACACTGTAAACAGCACTAGGAGCTGCAAGCATATTCAATTTGCAATGCAAACTTGCCATTTAGAAGTAGCAATTGTATAATAAACTGAGTATTCATGCAAATCATTTAAATTTTCTACTTTGTTTTGATGCTATATATCATTTGTTTATTTACTTCATGTATTGTATTCAGAGAAACTCCTGTATTGTTTCCTACTTGTGAAATATATTTTTATAAATACCTTTCTTGTGATGCTGTTTCTTTTCAGTTTAACTTGTACCCTATAGAGAGGAATCATCAGCTGTGAATAGTTAAAAGGTTCTTTATAAACCTCTGACTGCTACAGTTTCTTCAGTTTATTTATTAATCAATTAAATAGCTGGCAATCACATCAATACACTGTTTAAAATAGGGGATAAAGTCAGAATAACAAAAGAAAAAGATGTTGGGGGCAATTTTGAGACAGTGCCTGGAGAATTAAACATGCAGCAACCTCATACCGCAAGAGGATTTATGCATATGTCTAATTTTTCTGTGTGCCATGCTGAAATTAACCTCCCAACTTTTTGAATGTTGCTAATAAAAAGAAAGTATTGTTTCTAGGATTCTCAGTTATTATTTCTTCTATAAACAAAAATAGTTTGACGCATCATCCCCAACTCTGCATGCATTTCAAAATGGAAACATTGACATTTGCTTTAGCTATGCCGCAGCTGCCTTTAATGACTGCAGTTTGCAGATAACTAATATGCTAACACCACTTCTAAATGCATTGTAAAGGTTTTAATGAAATTAATGAAGTCTCCAATTTATTTAAATTAGGCTGTATTCACACAGTTTCCATCTGACTAGCTTACACAACGCTCTCAGCAACATACACTAAACGGTGGAGTCATCTAAAGATAGAAAGGCTGCATTCATCAGGGTTTCAAATGTAATGCAACACATTTTGTAATAGATTTCAATTTTAGTCAAATGCATTCTTGTGGAGGCTCTATTAATCATTTGGCCAAAGTGAAAGGGTGTTGTGTAGCGTAATATGCCATCCTACGGTAACACAAGTGTTAAGGTCTGATTTCCATCTGATGTTAGACCAAGTTCCAATCTAGACCACACTCCTTGGAGCAATGGAAGATGATGTAAGATATGGATGAGATTATTGTTTATATCCACACACAGATATAACACAAGTAGCTCCTGAGTAGACGTTATATTGTTCACTGTGGCTCTTCGCAGGGTTCTTTTGTAGAGAAACTCACGAATGTATAACCTTCTGATTGCCTTTTTGATTGAAAGCTCCATCTGAGACCATGACTGTGACCCTAGTAATAAGATTTCAAAAAAATCCCATCACTAGCACTATAGGAGAGGTAATGCATGACAGAAATCTCATCGTTGTCAATCAAAAAGATAAGGCAACCACTACTGGTAGGTATTGCTTTAAATTGTGCTTCCATATAGCTTCTAAACATAAATGTCACCAATGAAAAGAAGGGGGCAAAAAAGCAATGGAACCGTTCTATCTACTAATGGTAACATGCGACATTTTCTTCTTAAAGCTGATAATATTAATGGCAAAAAGGTTCAGTCGGCAAACAAGTAAACTCAGGATTCTTTGAATGGATGATTTATGGCATTGTGGATCCTCACACAGTTTAAGAAGTGAAATGTTGATCTCTAGTTTTCAGTACTTGCTCATTGTGTGCGGATGAAATTAGTTCAGTGTGAAATTGTTTTGGATAGGAATTGTGCTACATGATTTGTGTGCCATGTTGATGGTTTATAATCCTTGAGATTAGAATCATATCAACCTTCATTTTGCAGTTGGATTTAGACATTTTTATCTAAATGGTCTTTTTAATCACATAAAATAATTATTGTCCCTTTTTATGAGGTTGATTTGGCTGTTGGATTGACTTAAATGACAAGTAAAATGGGTTACATTAGAATTAATAACATTTACAAATTCCTAAGGTAAATTCCCCAAATCCCTTAAAAGCCCTAAGTGGCCTAGAACCTAGCTACCTTAGATTCTGCCTTTTCCTCCCTGACCCACTATGCTACCTCATTCATTTGAGATACACAAGTAAATCATCCCATAGATGAAAGCACAGAGGAGGCAAGATAGTATACATTCGCATGGGAGATTTAGGCATTGCAGAACCTGACTTTTGGCAACCTCCCATTTCCCTATTACAACGTGGGGGAGGGAGATTCCAGTAAAAGGGTCTTGATTTGGAAAAGGGAGACTCAGCCTGGAACAGACTGAAGACCATTGGCCTAGCATACAGGGCATAGTGTATAAACATAATGTAGGGCAGGCCAAAGTGCAGACTCTGGGCCCAGTGCAAAAATTAGAACATGCTCCTTTTGATGCCTGTGCCCCAAGTAACCTACTTCCTTTCCAGCAGCTGAGCTATTTGCCTCTCATTCTCCTCCCACCTAGTCCATGTTCTAACTCCCTGAGTGCTCCCACTCACAGCTGTTTCCCCTGATTATCAAGGGCTCCTAACTTCTTGCTGTTGCCTCGCCCAGCCACTTTTCACACCACACTCTGTTGTAGCCCACCACACTCCTCATTTCCACCAGTCATTTCTGCTCCTGCATGCCATTCATTAGCAGCAAGTTTCTACACAGAGAAATTCTTTACATCCTTGTGAACAAATGAGCTGAGTTTCTTCTCTTTCACCTGCCCCTTATTTTTATCTTCCTTGTTTTTTTCCTGGCTGTTTCTTTGTTCCTGAATTTTCTAGTTCCTTTTAGCCCTGTCACCCATCCATTGTCCTCTATTTCCCCAGACATCCATCTCCATCAACTCGTTTTCCTGATCCATACTGGTCCTCTCCTTCCCAACCCTGTTTCTGCAATCCAGAAATTGTTTCTTACATCAAAAAACTGTAAACAGCTAACACAACTAGATCTTAATCTACCCAGGTTCCCTTTTCCCTGCTCACATATTGTTCCCCCATGGTCCTCTCGCAAAGCAGTGTAGACATTGCCACATCCTGTTGCTGCTCAGCACCAGGAGACAGTCAAGCAGGGCAGCATATCTCAGTTCATCCAGCTCTCTGCCTGTTCTACTCTAGCTTATTTATGCAGTTACATAAAAAAATCCTCATTCAGTCAGCTTGCTCTTCCAGATACAGCACCAGAACTATAGTGTAAACATACATGGATCAAACACAGTATGAAAAATAAAACACATTAACAGAAAACCACACAAAGAAATGGAGGGGAAAATTTCAGTGAACAATCTGGGTTATTTATTGTTAAATAATATAGTAAAAATGATACAAAAGTACAGTGTATCAAAAATGAGAGAGTTTTATATGTAAAATCATGCAGTAATACATCAAAAAACATTGTTAGTAATGTTCAATTAACAGGATGTATGTGCATTAGAATCAAATATGTTCACAAGAATTTCTGACCCAGAGAAATTTAGACAAGTTACTTGAAAAATTAATTTTCAGTTTGGGAGAATTTTCAGCAATCAGCAGAATGGTGTAGTAAACTGAGCCTTTGTAGAGGGAAAATAAGCAAGAGTATTCAGCATTATTAGAATTTACTTTCAGAATGTGGTAGATGTCATTAGCAGCAGACACAGTACTGATGGAGTGAACCGTAGAAGCTTTCTGTACTCTATCATTCAGATAAGTCAGACTCATATTATTTCTACATTTGTACACTATTTGTGCAAGATAATATTCTGGCTTTGCAGAAGTTGGAAACCAATTTAGCTTGCTGTATAATTCACATTGATGGGTTTTGTAATCACACTGCAAAATGAGTCTAGCTGCTCTATTATAAAATACTGATATAGGCTTGAGTGCTGTGGAACTAGTCCTACTCCAAATAATGTCCTAGTGTTCTAAATGAGAAATTATAAAAGCACTGACAATTGCTATTGTGCATCTGCAACCGGGGCCTTTTTCCAAAATGGTTAATAAGCCAAGCAGAGCCTGGCAAATGTGCTCATTAGCATCGCAACAACACCTACTTCTTCCTCAGCCTCAGCCTCACTCTCACTTTTTACTAGAATTAATCCAATATAAATGAACAAAATGAAGAGAAGGCTGCAGCTTTAGACATCGTGTTTTGGGGAAATATAACTTACAAAGCCATGTTTCCCCTCCCTTACACTACTGTGGACCTTGCCCCACACTAGTATGCTCAGTGTGACAATGACATCCCTGTTTAATGCATGGATGAAGGGCACCTGAAAAACATATGGAGAAAATGAAGCCTTCTAAATATACACAAATACTCCTTGACTAGACATTTCTCTCCTATCCAAAGAGTGTGAGGTCTGCTAATTACCTCTGTGATGGGGTGTCCAACCCAAACTGGCCTGTAAGGAAAGCAGCTGTGAGGAACAGCCAATCAGGGCTGGACAGGCCCATATAAGAAGAGCTGCAGAGCAGAGCAGATTCAATTGCTCTGTGGAGCTTGAGGATGGAAGTCTGTCTGCCTTGCAGTAGAAAGAACACTAGCACCTTGGACAGAGCAGTGCTGGGCAGAATCAGGAGAGTGAGAGTGAGCTCCCTGCTGACTGCTAAGACTGGTATGCTGAGGCCCTGAGACAAGGGCGAAGAAGGTGCTGGGGCTGTGGGGAAGCGGCCTAGGGAGGTAGATTGAGAGGTTGGAGGGGATGCAGTACATGTCTGCTATCTACAAGGTCCATGGGCTGGGCTCTGGCATAATGGCCAGGCTTGGGTTTTCTCCTCTCCCTGCCACACTCACCACTGAAGAGTTGGTTTGACACTCAGACTATGGTACTGTCTGCCCAGAAGGGAAGAGCACAGGTTGTGGCACAGCAGGAGGGCTGTGTCCTGGAAAGGATGCCATGGCCCTTGAAGCGACGGTCAAGGAGCATAAGTGATGGCGGGTGAGACACCACCAGGAGTCAGCATACCAACCTATGGAGCTGATCTGCAAAATGACAAGCAGGAGGCGCTAGCATGGTACATCGTCACCCCTACCCGCTTCACACCTCCTCTGGAGGGCAAGTTGCCTAGATCAGGGTCTCATGATAACACATATAGCAGTTGTTCTGTAAGTTAAGAATCAGGATATGTCCTCATTAAATGTCCAAGATCCAGCCCAATATCTTCAGCCTCAGTGAGTCCTGGAGTATCACAATAATAACTTTTTTTTTTATAAGGCAAAATTCTCCTCCCTGATGTTCATAGCAGATCTTATTTACAATGCATAATTATCTGTTGGATATTCTGCTCTTGTTTCATAAATGCAAGTCCTGTTAATCACAACACTGACCCAAGGAGTGGATGACATTAAAGCACACCCAGCTTTACAGTTCATGCCATCACATTTCATAGGTTACAGATACTTTAGATGTTCATATGAAAAAACCAACATATCTTCCCATGCTGCTGCAATTGCAATACAGGGAGAGTCAAATCCCCTTTACAAAGATTCAACATCCCAGAAGTCATAAATTCCACATAAATACACAATCACTTCTGGCCTGGTTTTTCAAACAGCTGGGTGTGCTTGTATGATTGTGCAATTACTGTGACTGCATGAGGGATGTAATGCTTTTCATATAAATGAATACCATTTGTGAATTTGTATCTGTTTTACATGTGCATTTAGCATGCAGCTTGATTGTATGAACATGAATGCAATTTTGCTCGTTCCAATGGGTAGCTGGTCTTTGAAAACAGATCTCTAACAATGGAGCCAAAATGCTTACCTTGGGGCTTTACTTCCAGGTTTCCTTTGCTGATGATTTATACCAGGGACATGCCATGACCTAAAAAATGGATGAGAAAAGAACTACTTATGTCTGGAGCCAAAATCTATACCGACTTATAGTCCAACTTCACACAGTCTGTGGCAGAGCCAAGACCTGAACTCAAATCTCCTGATCCAGTGACTTAACCATGAGACCATCCTTCCTCTATAGACTAGTCTTCCAGCCAGTGAGAGGAGAATCAGGACCCTTGACCCTATGACCGCCTGTAGAACCTAATTACATACATCATAGAAGGTGATATTTCATGTATTAACTTATTTTAATTCCCCAGCTATTTACTCTACTGACTGATTCTTTGTCACAACATAACAGGACAGTCAACAGGAAGAACGCAGCAGGTTGAGTATACCCTTCATAATCTTATAGATCTCAACAAACCTCTCTAACTCTTCCTTGGAAGACTAAATAATCCTAAAGTGTTTTTGTTTTGGGTTTTTTTTGCAATTACACACCATGTAAACTTTTCCAAGCTCCAACCAACGTTGCCATCCTTTCAACCTTTGCGGCCACAACTATGTTGTCTCATGTTAGACCAAAAAGAAGGCAGGTCATTTTTAGATATAAGGTCATCAAAATATACAGCAAGAGAAATAATTAATTTTTTTCAGAAAAAGGTCAAGCATGACTCTCTACACTTTGTATTACTTAAAACTGATATTTTCCAAGCTCCCTATTTCATGCCAAAGACCTGTCATCACCCTGATTGCATAACAGAAATCCTTCCCTTCAAAATGTTACAGTATTCTACAGGGTAAATACAGATCCTTTATATTTCTTATATTTCACATAGCTAAATCAAGAGGACATTTTTAACCCGGCCTGAATCTCTTAATAACAGATTGGTATCAGAACAGAGGGACAGATGACATTAGTGGCTTCTCGCTAGCCTATGCTCATGAATGCACTTTGCTTGTTTAACCATTCATTATGTTTATCATCTCTCATCCACATAAGAGCCCATTTGAGAGCTGTTTGATTCAGCTCTATTAGGAATTATTCCCTTTCCCTCATCCTGCTAATAATAGATAGGGACAGAAAGTAATATCTTAAGAACCAGTGATTGCCTTAATAACTGCTTTTCAGTTTTTTCTGCGGTTGCCTTTTCTCTCTATATATTTTGTCAGTTAAGAGCACAACAAAGAATTAATTAACTTTTTGAGCATCTTCTTAACACTGATATGAAACTAAATCTGTTAATAGCGAGAATTTATTTCATCTTACATCATCTACATGGCCAAACCAGCACAGACTGATACTGAATGAGTATTTGTCACTATCCCTTTCTAGTTAAGAGCAGAAAGCAGTAGTGCAAACACACACAAAATTGTAAAATAACAAGGAAAAGATGTTTGTTTTGTTTCATTTTTAACCTTGGAAATGGTTGGGTCAGTTTCACTTTGTAGCTATTGGTTCCATTGACACTTAAGCATAGGATCCTGGTTACCCTACTCACAGCTCACTGGAGTCAACATCTTCTAGTTAGTTTTGCACAATGGAGGGGAGCAGGATATAGCTCCAAGGAATGCTTACCAAAATGTTCAGATATTGACAGAGGGTTCACAGGGAAAATCCTCTTCTGGATCCCAAGAGAACACATACCGAAAGTTGAAGTAATGTTATTGGTAGGAAGCATTCTTTTACTTTCAAGCAGCTACTCTTCTATTGCTGAATACTCTTGGGGGGTCTCTGGATTGTTCATTTAGAGTTTTCATTAGAGTCTAAAATTCCATGTGTGAACACACAAAATGATATTTTTTTAAAGGAGGAAAGTATTTGCAAGCTGGAGTCTATTTGTCAATCTTTAATCAAGAAAAATTCCCAGTGACGTTGCATGGGTATTTTGTCAAAGCAGAACGGACTGCAGGATTTTACCTCAGGTGGTGTGGTGTTGGGGTTTTTTGGTTGTTTTGTTTTTTGTTAAACCAACACAGACAAATTCTTTATGTTACGGTTTGATAGAGGGAAACTAGAAGTAAGCATGGTACACCAGTACCCTAGTTGGAGGAGATAAACTTAACATGAAGCTTTCATACCTTGAGCAAATACAAAAGAATCCCCATAAATATTTTGAACTTTAAGTGAATATTATAAATATATGTGGAAAGCAATATATAAATCAGTAATTATTGCAAGGAGTTTCTGTCTCTTTTACGAATAAGACAGAACTTGAGAGCTGGATGAATAATTGATATTTCAGATTTGACAAGCAAATATAAAAACTCAGAAAAAATATTTGGTTCTATTCAAAAATATTTGGAATTTGTCAGCAAATGGAAAATCTTTTTCAGGCCATTACATGCAGAGTCTCATGCCTTATAACCGTTAGCCCAGCCATTAGAGCGCTTCCAGGGGATGTGGGTGATCCAGCTTTGAATCCTTAGTGGGGAGCAAGGACTTGAATTTATCTTCCCATTTTTCTGGCTGAGCAACTTCACCACCAGGCAAGAGGCTATTCTGAGGTGCTCTAAAGCTCATCTGTAGAAGCTGTTCCACTTTGTATAAATACTTGATTATTCAGTAGGCCAGAGCAAGAGAGTGAGCATTACTTCATAGGCTGCTGACACTCACCTGTGAAGTAGGAGATTTAAAAGACAACATTGTCTCTGCCTGATTTAGAGAGATTTGAACACATCTCCTATCTGCCTAATAAGTGCCTTAATCACTGGGCTATAGAGCTATTCTCACTCACTTTGGCCCACTGAATATTTAAGTATTTATACAAAATGGAACATCATCAATAGGACAGCTTCAGAGCAGAACAGCCTAGGGGTTAAGACACTCACCTGGCAAGTAGTGAGGTGAAAATAACTCCCTACTCTAATGTTTATATAAGTATTTATACACTCTGGAACAGCTTGAACAGCAGATGCAAACTGCAGCCAGTGGGATTGGCTGGCCCTGAGGATGAGCCAGGTAAACAAACCACCCCGGCCCACCAGGGGCTTCACTACACAAGTGGCGACCCCAGTTTGAGAAACACTGGCTTATTGGTTAGGCTGGTCATCTCAAAGCAAGTTGCCTGTTCCACAATAAGGATTCAAACCTGGCAAGTGCCCTAACGACACACAGGAATTTGTTTACTGGCCTGGAAAAACGTTTTTCCCAGCTGAAACTAATCATGTAAATTTGCAAATACTTAAGGTTGCCCCCAAACTGCATTTTTTTAATGAATACACTATTCATCCAAATAAAAAATTGCACAGCTCTAGCTAGCACATCCCTGGTTCAAGAATTGACCTTTTAATACAGGTTATGGTTGGCCTCATGCGCACAGTAAAAAGGAGTTCTGGTTAGTATAGGTGTGTTGCAAGGCATTTCTGGGAAGGAATATCAGGGAACAAAGGAAGTGGCTTCATTTCAGAGGGAGACTTGGAGGGAGTAGGAAGTGTTGAGGCAAGGCTTTGATTGTAGTAAAATCTGGTGTGGGACTTCCTGCTAAGGGAGCAGGGAAAAGAGTAGTAGCAGTGATGGTACGGCCTCTAAACAAGCAGCTTGGAGGAGGTGTGGGTGCCAGAATGTCTTGGAAATAGCCTAGGAGGATTGAACTGAAAGTAACCTGGGAAGGGACTAAAAAAAAAACCTTAAGCAATTATTCTTCATAGATCTGAAAGCTGGATAATGAACAATCATTTCCCTCATCACCACCTTCAATGATATGCTGTTAAAGGCATATTCCTCTTAATTTTCCATGTCCTTTCCACTCTTTGGCTGCCACAGGCTAAAGAAGCACTGTGTGGAGCAGCCCTTGAAAACAAAGCTGGGGGCTTGAGGTGGAATGCAGACAGCTCCTTTGTAATGTAGTGTCCCAGGGCCTGTGGAGGGCACAGGCCCCACTACAGTGCCTAGTGGTGCTGTGGAACTTATATGGCTGAAGGATGAAGAGTATTGTGAGCTCTTCTCAGAAGAGTAAAGGAACATTTAACTGTTTAGCCTGAGGAGGCTGAAGGATGGTTGGTGGAGCTCTGTGCCAAGTATGAAAGAAGGGCTAAGCATATGGTGTGTGTGTTTTGGACTTGTGTCTACCCTGGAAACAGAGGACGCTGACCTGTGCTTTGACTAAAATCAAACAACTGCTCAAGAGTGAAAGAAAACCAAGGTACTATGGCACAGGAAACATGAACATCCGGCACCGGATCAGGTTAGCCTCTGCTACAATCATCTGAGTGTTTTCCCTAGGAAACTTGTTCTAAGAATTACGTTCAGCCAGTCAAAATGGTTAAAATTCAAATTATGAATATCAAATTTTCAAAGCAGTGCTTGCACCACACAGTTGATATGCAGTTCATAGACTTGATATGTTAGCATAAACCACTGAAATAATTTACCAGAAGTCATGAATTGTACTCAGATAATCTGTGAACCGAAAAAATAGTGTTACACTAGAAGAATACCTTGATTACTGTAAATAATTCACCCAGCACAAAGGGTGACATCTACTTCTGTGCAGAACCAGAACAAAGTTTATGCACTACTTAATTACCACTTAAACCCTTACAATAGGGCCCTTTTTACAGGAGTGATTTTCTCCCAGGACCCAAAGATTGAGGATAAGCTCCAAGCTTACAGGATATTGCCATTATCTTGGCAGTCTCATGCATGATTGCAACTTTCATGCAATAAAATCATCAAATTTTACAAACACACACAATTAATATTTAATATTCTTATATTCAGACTCTGGGAACACAATGTCCAAATTTAGTCTCCCATTGAGTAATTATTGCAACTTTTCTCAATTCTCAGTCACTTCTAATCTGCTCAGTTACTTACTAGAAAACATTTCTATTCTAGTTTCTTTATGTTCTTTCCTCACTTAAACATTCCTGCCATTATCTATATATTTCAAAAAGAAAAGCCTGGAAGAAGACTCACATGACTTCAGCTTTCTCTGATCATCTGAGCCACATAATGTGGAGAATAAAATAATGTTGCCTAACTTCACTACATTTAAACAGACTTTCTTGCACCAGATTCCCTTTTGCTTTAAAATGAAAGATAATTACATATTTTACAATAGATTTGTATGATGTTTTGGTGTTTCATTTCTTTGACAGCATTTATATAGTTCTTTTTGTTCTATTACAAGATGGAGGGAGGCAAAGATACATAGGAAAGAGGAGGGGAATGTTTTTGCTAGCTACTCTCAAAGAAAAGTAAATTTTCTATCTGATGCAATACAATTTCAATTTACAGGGAGATAGGATAGAACTTCCTCTTTGGGAACAACCTTACCCTCCCCCCCCCAAAAAAAAAGATGGATTCTCCCCACTACCCCAATACATCACATTAGAGAGAAGAAGAAACAAAATGTATACAATTACCTTGAGCACACTGAGTTAACGTAGCCACTGAAGGAGAAGTGGATGGCTTAGGAAATTTCATCTTTAAGCAACAAATTTAAATCCAAACCAGACTGACAATGAATCAGCATTGTTAGAGTGGATGATGTAGAATGAGCTGAAGACAGATAGTGAACAAGTGCACACACTGCAAAGTCACTTAGTAAACAGTGGCCCTCACAAGAGCAATGTGACTGTTCCCATCTGTTCCCCACAACCACCACCACCACCACCTTCCATCTTCACAGAATTTCTGCTGATAAAGTTCATGGAGTGTCAAGGCTCAGGATGGATGGCAAAATCTCAGGCTTGAACACAGAAATCATGAACTATACAACAATCACAGAACACATGTATCGTTTTGACATAACCAGTGTATGTTTGATTGTGATAGTCCAGCTCAGTTTAGGCTGTTTGGATTTCACCAATAAACATCAGCTTGGGTATCTCTGGATAAGTCATGCGTACCCAGACAACATTCCTGCAATTATCTATACATTTCAAAAAGAAAAGCCTGGAAGAAGACTCAGATGACTTCAGCTTTCTCTGAAAATAATTTCCTGACTCATAAATGATGTATCATAGGGTCAGGTTCTGATTCCTTTACTCACTTTAAGTAGGATATGCGTAACATACTTTTTTCATAGTTAATAGTATCAGAATCTGGCCTATAAAAGACACAGGGGTGGAAATGACCAGATGAATTATCTAATAAGGTTATCTATTATCCCATACGTTGGCCTTTTGAGACCTCTAGAATACACTGGAATTTAGTTTACCACGTAGCTATTTTAGTTTGCCTTTAGTCTCTAAAAGTGAGGTAGCTATATCCTATCCATCATATTTATTGAAGAAAAGTTGTCTCAAGAACTTATAAGAAGGCCTTCTCAATATCTTGATTTGTCAAAATATACAATGAGCATCAATAAATTATATAACACTATAAATAACTTAATTTTTTGGATAGGAATTGTGATAATATAGGGAACAGTAAAGAGAGTGTACTTCCAAGTAAATGCTTTAGAACAATGGTCAGTTCCTCATTAGCCATGACTCTATTCTTGTCTCTTATTTTATATGCTATTCGTGGCTTTTATCTATTGATGGGTGTGTGTCACTGATGATGTTTCTGTGGAATATGCCACTCGCCAATTGTTCTACTTAGTGTGGGTTAGTACACATTTTTCCTCTTTATTGCTGCTCCAAGTAATCTATTTTTTTTTCATTTAGAAGAGTGACATGTAAGGCCCTTAATGGCAAACATTCAAAGTAGATGCACCTCAGTGGTATAGGAATCACTTAGTCAATTATTTCTTGTAATAATAGACTCGTTTAGTGTAGTACGTCTGAGCTGTTTCCAGTTCCTTCTAAGACTAGCCTGGCTTTTAGATGGATATAAAGGCTAAAAATAAGCCCAATTCCTTTAAATAAGAATTTCATCTGCCAAAATTGTGTCTGTATTAGGAACTGGTGCCATTTGTATGCGTATCTTTATCAACTTGACCAAAGACAATTACATTTGAATTATAAAGTCTCCAAAGATAAATTAAAATGGAACATTCAGGTCAATTAATGTCTGAAGTCTGTCTCATCAATAAAGAAAAATGTGAACGGTTTGCCCTCACATTGTCTGAGGTTAGTGGAAAGGTACTGGCTGTCGGAATATGAAAGGAGGCTACAGTGTAGCTATCTGGATTGGTAAAGACACATAAAAATACGATAATTTAAATCAAAGATGTCTCAGGGGTTCTTTTTTAAAATTTGATGTTTGAAATATTAGAGTGGCTATTCACTCCCATGGGAGTGTGAGAGGACACACATTAGGGGCTGGACTCAGGCGACTTTGGGATTTTAAAATCCTTTAAGAAATGTTTAGCCTTTGATGCCATTGGACATGTCTTTTCAGAAAAATGAGGGATAGCTATCTCTATGTACTACTAATTATTTCTCTCTCTCCAAGTACTTATATGATCTCCATTACCAAGCAGCTGAATGTGTCAATGTTTAATGTATTTATCCTCAAAACACCCCAGTAAAGTCGGGAAGTAATATTACTCAATGTTACAGATAGGGAAGTGAGGCAGAAAGAGGCTTAATGACTTGCCAAAGGAAACACAAAGTCTAGGGAGAAGCAAAGGGTAAGGGTGAAAGTTTGCTCTGTACAAAACTATTTATTTCTAATATTAGTTTGAATTTGGCTTCTAGTCTCTCTAAAGTAATTTCAGTGGAGATTATATGGCATATTTCCATGCTTGGGAACTGTACTTTTCAATAATGTATTCATCTCTCTCTCTGCCTAAGGAGATATAGAAATAATGGGTGATTGACTTATGCCATGAATCCAGAATGCACTGCCCATACTTTGAGGAGTAAATATATTTATTGTGAGCAAATTGGTCTCCTTGTTCCTGTATGAGCTGCACTGCTGGGAATAGAAGGGGAGAGGAACCTAAAAAGCAATATAGAGGGGCTGATCAGCTGTGTGGAAGCCCTGCATATGCAAATTTTTCAATTGAAGTTGCCTGGTTTTGAGTGAGAATGTAATCCTGATTAAATTTTTGCAAGCTTTTGAGGTGAAAATAGCCATTGATCCAAACCTGCAAATAAAGAATGCAGGCACAGGTGTTGCTAAAGGAAATGGACCTTCCATGTAAAACTGGAGTAAGATTTGTGGATTTTGAAGAATTCTTACTTAAATCCGTGTAACAGTGTGTGCTTGACAACCTTGTTACTTTCCTATTCATTACAGCATAATGAGGTTGTCAGGCTGTCAAGCTAAGGTAAACAGAGTGGCTGCAGCAACCTCTCTCTAGACAGACAAGAGATGTTGTAAAAGGCCTGATCAAGGAGGCTTTGGGTAATAAAATTATCCTCTATTATCCTCTAAGCTACAAGGCCAAATTCTGCTCTTACTGATACCATGGCAACTCCAGTGTTGCTACAGTGTAATCCACCGTCCACACTAAAGGCAACAGAAGGACTTCCACTGACTTAAGTGGGGTTTGGATTAGACCCTTGAGGTTATATCTTGGTGTAACTGAGAGCAGAGTTTAGCCCATGATCTGTTAACCCTTTTGCTCTGATTGTATGTATTTTTCATGTTGCCAAGTGTTGCTTTAGCTCCAGATATCTGAAGATTGTTTGTATTCTTGCTCTGGAGGTTCAGCAAATTTGGTGGGCCTGGGGAGACTCTCTGCAAAAGAATGCGGTGGGGTTTTATTATTATGTGATTATGGATAAAGGGAAGAGATAAAGTATGCTATTTTGATAATCACATCACTCTCTTAAAACAGCAATGTTCTTTAGTAATATGGCAACATTTTTCCCTACATTTAAGCATTGTTCATTTACTTAAATACTTCCTCCTCCTCGCTCTCTGTTTTAGAAGATAACAAAGGCTATCAATCAACTGGAACTGTGCTGATGTTTCCATGGCAGTTTAGTAATTAGGTTTGTTCACCAGGGGTTGAGATGAGTCCAATAAACTCCTTTGTACAATTCTTTCAGACAGAATATTACCCTGTGTTGCCAGGATGTGAATAAAGTACAACTCTTCAAACCTGGGACACTTATTCTCTCCTGGATAAACAATGCTTAAATCTTAAATGCTTTTATTCTATTCAGCTAGATTTCCAAGGATTCATTTTTGGAGACGGATTTAAAAGCTTCTCTCTAAACTGAGAGTGATAGGCATGTTCATAAACTCCTTCCCCTTATATGGCATAATCTATTTAGCCCCAACAGGATGGTCTTTATTTCCCAAACTAATTAGCTCACCTAGGGTTTTCACATAATTCACTAAAAAGTTGTGATTCCCTAACTATTTCAGGTCTGTTTCAGTTGTTTTCATATTACTGTCAACAACAAGTGTTGCTGTATGACATTGCACAAGCAAAGATACTTCAGGAAGTTGTTGGCCTGAACAATGCATAGGAGTTTCTTCAGATTCACGGTACATATGGAAATCTCAACCTTAAGCCATTGTGTGAATCTTTCAGCTGATTTTGGAGGCCTGAGTATACATCCCATCCCAAGTGGATGTCATGTTGGACTGTGAAGCAAATCAAATATACTATCCATCCACTGTTCTTTCCTTCATCCGGGTGGTCCAGTGTATTCTGTCTTCTCCCTATCCTTTATTCCTTTCTTTCCACCTGCTTGATTGTAAATTCTTTGGGGGCAATGGATTATATTAAATAATAATTATTGTCATTTCATGATTGTAAACTGTAATAAGTGTTATTTATTGAAAAAGTAATGGAGGCCTACAAACATTCTTGCATGCATTTTATTGGATTACGTATTTCTGCCACTGAAAAGAAGCACACAATATCCTGAAAATATCAGATTGCGTAAATTCAGTCCTCTATGCTTATCGTTCTAGATAGTCACTTTATGATGTGGCTTTAAAGCTAAATGAAAAAATAAGAGATCTAAATGGCAGATGCACAAATACATAGGATACTGGATATACTAGGGATATGTATTATAATTTGAGAAAAATATATATATGTATAGAAAAAAGCATAACATTAATTTTAGCAAAATACAGTAATGGAGATTTTATCCAGAGTAAATTATGGGGAACAAAACCTGGAGCATTTCATTTAAAAACCATAAGCCAAAGGTCACAAATTTGGTTCAAGTTGAAATTTTGTCATCTTTGTTAGAAAATACAGTTTTTCTGGGGCATCGGGAAGGGAAGGGAGTGAAATGTGCCCTTACTCAAGCAGCATCTATTTTTTTTTTACCTGTGAAAGCTACTTTTCATTTACAAATGCACACACAAAATCACACACACGAGGCTTCACTTTTACACTTTTGACAACAGTGAAAATGTGAAAAACTATAGGGAATAAGAAGTCTCACTCCATTATATGCTTTTCAACACTTCTATGCTCAGAGCTATTAAAGACTTTCACACCATTTAGACTCATCTCTGTTTATCTTTTTTTAACCAAAAGTTACATGAGGAACAGTTTTACCTACAGTGTCACTAAAGTAATTGTAGGTGAACTCTGGCTGCATCCAAGTGGTAAAATGGAGTGTTGCTTTGACAATCAGCACCTCAGTTGGCTTTAGCTTTATTTAGATGGCATGATGTTTCTCTTGCAACCTGTTTGGCTGTTAAAAACACTGCTGTGAATCCAATGGGTCTCTATGCAAAGCATGAGTTTGAGGAGGAGGGAGGAAGTCAGAAATCATCTATTTTATGGAAAAAATGCCCCTGATTGCTCCTCAGTGTTAGATATAGTGCTGTGCAAATTATTTATTTATTTATTTATTTATTTATTTAATTTTGCTTGCTGACTGAACTGATTTTTTTTTTCATTTTTCTTGGACAACTAAAACCAAACAAAGAAAATCATCTTGGATCTAACAAAGTATGTTGTTTGACCTGAAATGGAACATTTTGTTTTGCCTTTGGGGCATTTTTTACCACTGCTTGTTATTAAAAGCAAAGGAAATTTGGAAATGATGTTCACAAAGCCAAAGTGGGAAATAGGTGCTGACTCCCTTCCTGGAGGCTAGAGCATTCACATTCTACATGGAATTCAAGTCCACTTTGCCTAATTTAGCCAGGCTTTGAACTTCTGTCTCCTACATAGCAGATGAGTGCCCTAACCACTAGGCAAAAGGTTAGGACACTCAGTATCTTTTGTTGAAGCTGCTCCACTTTGTTTAAATACTCAAATATTCATTGAGGAGAGACACTCTAAGGCAGGGGTGGCTACACTGTGTCTCTTTTACCTTTAAAGTGCGGCTTGCAAGCCCCCCCCACCCCCACGTTCCCCCATTTGTTGCCTACCAGACTGGAAAGGGGAGCTCAGGACCTCTGTCTTGCAGTGGGATAGAGGCTTCTGTCCAGCAGAGAGAGGATCTTGGGGCTTCAGCTCTGCACGGAGCAGCTGCTGGGGCTCAGGGCCGGCTTTAGGCCGATTCACCTGATTCCTGGGAATCGGGCCCCACGCCTAAGAGGGCCCTTCGCTTTAGGCACCTTTTAAATTTTTTTACTTACCCTGGCTGAGGTCTGATCCGGGGTCTTCCATGGCCCCGCTCCCCTGACCAAAGCGCCAGCGGGAGCGCGGCTGCCCCACAGCCCTGCTCTCTCAGCTGGAGCTCTGATCAGAGCGCCACAAGCCCTGTGGCCTCACTCTCCTGGCTGGAGCTCTGGCCGGAGCGCGACAAGCCCTGCGGCCCCGCTCTCCTGGCTGGAGCTCTGGCCGGAGTGCGACAAGCCCCACGGCCCCGCTCTCCTGGCTGGAGCTTCGGCCGGAGCCCGATAAGCCCTGCGGTCCCGGCTGGAGTTCCGGCTGGAGCGCAGCAAGCCCCGTGCCCCCGGCTGGAGCTCTGGGCCCTTTAAATAGCCCCCAGAGCCCTGGGTAGCAGGGGGCTCTGGGGTCTATTTTAAGGGCCAGGGCTCCAGCTGCAACTGCCACTCCGGTCCTTTAAATAGCCGCCAGAGCCCCGCCACCCCCATGCATTCCCCAGGGCTCCCACGGCTATTTAAAAGGTCCAGGGAAGCAGGGGAGCCCCGGGCCCTTTAAACAGCCCCCAGAGCCCTGGGATAGCGGGGCGCTTGGGGGCTTTTTAAAGGGCCGGGGCTCCACCTGCCTCTGCTGCAACCCCTGCCCTGCCTGCACCAGCCCTGCCCCCCGCTGCCTGCAGCCAGCTCTGCACCCCTTGCCCACAGCCAGCCCCTGCCAAACCCCTGCCCTGTCTCCAGCCAACCCCTGCCACACACCCCTGCCCGCACCAGTCCCGCACTGCCCACCCTGCCCTGTCTCCAGCCAACCCCTGCTGCACCCCCCTGCCTGAAGCCAGCCAGTCTCGTATTCCTGTCTCCAGCCCTGCCAACCCCTGCTGCACCTCCCTGTGGCCCTACCTGAAGCCAGCCTGCCCCACACTCCCCTGTCTCCAGCCAGCCCCGCACCCCTTGCCCTGCCTGCAGCCAGACCCTACCTCCAATCAGCCCCTGCCCTGCCTCGAACCAGCCCTATGGTCACTGCTGCCCTGCAGTTCCCAGGCCAGTAACCTGCACACCTGCTTCAATGAGGGGGTCAGGAAGCAGCGGGGACCCACACATGGAGTCAGGGAGTGGAGGGGACCCACACATGTGAAACGGCAGTCATTAATAACCAATCAACAACATATATGATGCAATGTACATAATATACAATTTTATTATTTATATAGTTATGGAAAGTAAATAATACATGGAAGAAATGGAAGGCTTTTTTTTACACTTTTTTCTTTTTAAGTCATCCCTGCCAGGGCCCTGCTGCAAGTGTTCGAATTGGGCCCCGCACTTCCTAAAGCCGGCCCTGTCAGGGCTTCAGCAGAAATGGGGCTGAAGCCCTGGCTCCCAGTAGGTATGCTCCATCTGTCAAACTTCTGAAGATTATTGTATGTGGCTTGGAAGGCCAGTATGCACTCAGGTGATTAGCATATTCCCTGAGGTAGAGGGAGGGTTCTACTCCCTGCTCCAGTGAATATTTATGTATTTTTTATACAAGATGGAACAGCCTCAACAGAAGAGTTTGAGAGCCCCTCCCCCCAGAATGCTCCTCTACAGCCCAGTACTTAGGGCACTCACCTAGAAGAGGTTAGACCCAAATTCAAATCCCTTTACCAAATCAGGCAGAGCAGAGACTTGAACATGGGTCTCCCCCATCCTAGGTGAATGCTCTAATCACTAAGGTATATAAGCACCTTTTTCTCCTTTGTAAGTGGTATTGAACTCCCCTTGTGAATCTAACCTGATTTCTTTTTCTTTTTTAATTGTATTTTATTTTTGGCTGGAAATATTCAGCTAATTTGACACAAATTCATGGTAGATGTGAAATTTTTATGTTTTGCTGAATACAAAATTAGTCTGAAAAAATTTGCCCACGCTAATTAGATAGCCAAGCTCAAAGATCAGTTTGCTGAGGGAACCATAATTTCCCTAATACAAAAGTGATGCTGACTAACGTAGGCTATGAATGTCACCAACATACTAAGAAGCAAATTGTTGAGAAGGTCTAGAAATTGCTTTCAATGTAATAGCCTTACCATCATCCATGGTGCCTCTGTAGAAATATTAAAAGATGCTACTTTAGAAACAGCACCAAAGGAAATCAACAACCAAACAGAGAGGGGTCAGCAGCGAAAGAAATTGAGGGAGTAAGTTAAAATTAAACTTCTAATGTTACTAAAGCAATGATAGATGGATAATCTCTGTACACTGTATTTTTATGTAGACCTCTGACAAATCCCTGAAGTATTCCTACCAGAAATGTCTTTCTCTTGCTTTGTCACTTTTTTCTTTCTTTTCAGTGCTTAATGCATGCTATTTTTAAAGAATTGTTTATCACATAGCTCTATTTCTTACATCTGTTTGAAAATCTTCTCCTTTCATTTGGGGTCAGCTGTATGTAATGGCAGCAGTATATAGGTAATATTTGGACTCATTAGCCCTTGATGGTTTCTATACACTGGAAAATGTGCACTAGACCCAAAGACCCCCTGTTGGAGGCCTCAGTCCTGCCACACTCATCCCAGGTAAGGAGCAGTGGAGAGGTCCTCCGAGCAGGCTAGAGTGGCTGCAGAGGAAACAGCCAATCAGGGCACAGGAGGACCCTATAAAAGTGGCTGCAGAATAGAGCAGCAGTTAGTTGCTGCTTGGAGCTGAACAAGAAAGGACTGAAGAAGGAAGAGCAACAGGACCACAAACAGATCAGTGTGGACAGGGACTGAGGGACGAAGAGGTTTCTGGCTGGTGGCTAGGATTGAGTAGAGACTCATCCCAGGCAGGGCTGCAGGAAGATAGTGTCCAGGAAGGAAGCCCTGGGATTTGGCCCCATACCAGGGCCAGGACTATTAAAGACTGAGCCCAGGGAGGGCTAGAGAGACATCATCAGAGAGGTACTGAGATAGGCCCTGGTGGACTGTATACCCTGGAAGGGGTCTTTTCTACTTCACATGCTGACTTGTGAGGCCAGAGGGCTGAAATGCTGAAAACAGCACCTGAGAACCAGTGAAAGGGATCACCAGAACTGAAAGAATATAGACACACCAACCCAAAGGGGGTGCTTGCGAGAGGTGGGTACTGACCCTGTTACATCAGGTTAACTAATATAAATAACATTAATAACACTCACTGTAGATTGGACTGGACTGTCCTGGATCCTAGAGATAAACACAGCCAGCTGATGCTTGGATAAACATGACAGCCATTGATTACACAGAACTATAGGCTGTATTTAACACAATATAGTTTTTCCAGTGTAGGCAAGAGTTGTGAGCCTGAAAGACTGGTCATATCACAGAGGTCATGGTTAGTTGTTTGATGGTAATGCTGGTCTTTGAGGAGACTGTATATTCTGCCTTTCTAATGAGTGAATAAATGGAGTCATGGCTGGCAAAGTGATCAGAGATTTGGAGAGGTTTGGAGATTTGGTTCGTTTCAGATAAAATCAGAAAGTCCTACTGCTTAGTTCCAAACCATAGCAATCCCCACCCCTTCTTCCACCCACTCCAGGGAAGCAGTTCTTCCTCTTTCTTCCTATCCAGGCAGTGTGACACTTCTGTCTTCCTGCCCCTAAAAGAGATGTAACCACTGAAAAGTGTGTTAGAAAGTAGAAGAGCTCCAAATGAAACCTGGGCTATACTCACGCTCAGCAAGCCTGCATGCCATCATAAGTGGAATGAAAACATGGAGATCACTTTTGATTCATGAAAACAGATGTTCAACCTACAGAATTGCTATGGAGACTTTGAATTCCTTGTGCCACGCTGTCAAACCTTTTGAAATGTAAATAGGCCAGCTATTTTAGCCATACAAACAATACAGCTCCTGTTAGGTTAGTGAATATGCATGACTTTAAAAATGAGGTACCGTCCACCTATCCACAGCCTGTAATTTTCCTGTGGATTGGTCTATGAGCATTAATGCTAATCTCAATCATCCTGCTGGTGTATGTCTGCTGTGAACTAAATGCCAGGGACTGCCCATCTGAAGGAATTTTGTTGTGATTAATTTAAAACCTAAAGATGGAAGATTACTCTAGAATGTACAAAAGTGTTCCTTTTTTTGAAACCCATAATTTTTAACAAGTGGACAGTTTTTTGCATTCTACATGACTAATATCATGATATAAACCCTGTGTGTGATGCCTGCCTCATGTATAGTGCTTTTATCAGTATATCTCCAAGCACTTTATCGAGGAGGTCAAAGTACTGAGATATGTTATCTATATCTGTTCTATCTGTGATACTACAAGCCCACTTACATACTCCTCTCTCCCTGATGGTTGGTCAAATAACCAGCAAAATTATTCACAAATATATCTTGACAGTTGACAGGGAAACATTTGTTGTATACATTATTCATGAGTATTATTGGACCAGTTCATCTGAATGATAAGTGCTCTTTTCTGTCTCTGGTTAGAAATTATAACGTCTGGATTTACTGCATGATAGTTATTAATCAGGTGATTCTGTATGTCAGTGCGCACATTGGCATAGAAACCCAATAGATGCCTACTAAACTAAATGAAAGCTAGTGGTGGGTCTGTGCAATGAAGTTTATATCATGAACCAGATTTTTCCCAAACTAGTTAATGGAACCAAATCAGAAAACTGAGCACTATCTACCCTCATTATGCAGCATGATAAAATCCTGTTAAGAATATTTGGGGCCTGATGCTGCTCCCATAAAAATAAGTGTTAGTTTTGCTACTGTTTTCAGTAGCGAGGGATGGAGATCCTTACTTCTGATAAACTAGTCTTGCTTGTAATCTCAAAATTCCATATTATTTAATCCTTATATGCTTGTGGGACTAAACTAAAATACATCAGGTGGTACTTATACAACTCTACCAATGTGTTAAGAGTGTCTCAATTGCTCTAAACTATGTTTAAGAGAACCAGTTACCTTTTATTTGCACTAGCAGGTTCTACAAAGGGCAGTTACAATGCAACACTTTAATGCAAGATGCATGTTACCCTTGTAGTCTGCACTGCAGGGCCATGCAGACAAGCTGTTAGGCTGCCTTGCACAACACTGGAATGGGTTCAAGTAGCTCTAAGGAAGTCTTACAAAATGCATGACAGGTTAAGTTGGTGTAAAAGTCTAATTTATATCCTATTACACATCTCAATTTAATTTGGCCCAAGGATTCTACCAGCCTAACAGATGCATATACAAATAAATAAATAAGGATTAAATTTTTTAAACAGTAACAATAATACTTTCAAGTACAGAAGCTAAAAATGAATTCCAAAGTGTACGTCAATACAAACCTCAGAGCCCCTCTGTCCCTGTCTAAATTTCAGTGTAGTTTTAAAAATGTTCTGATGATGAATTGTGTAAAAATAAATCCATATGTGCACATTTCTGAGACTTTCTTAAATCACTGAATATTTTTTCAGAGCATTATCTTCCTGTCTTCTCCCTACAGCCTTTGGACAACCCTGTTTGTTGGGTCATCTGATTAACTACGGGTAACTTTAGAAGCATTTCCATCCAAGCTAGTCCCCTAGTGAAAATGTTTCTCAAAGAAAATTCCATAGCAGATGAGTCCTGACAATGCACATAGTTTGTTTTTGGTTTTTTTGGTCTAATTCCTCATCACAGTATGCTTGAATGTCAATTTTCAGTTAGACAAAACGAAAATTATATCCTTAAGCAAACAATAGGGAATTCTGCTAGTATGACTTTTAGGGTCAATCATCTCATTAGCAGTCAGCTTTTACAACTGCATGTTATTTATAGGAGAGAGACTTACAAGCTGTTAAACTAAACAGCAAATTAAATTGTCCGTGAGCGATTGTCATCTGATAGAAATTTCCCTGGGGTAACAAGATGCTGCTTCTCACTGGAAAGTTTCTCAAAAATGTAATATATTTTAATATGGTTTTGTGCCAGGATAACCTTTATAGGAAACAGCTATTTTTATTACGACAAAACTCTGCCATCACTGTAAACAGCTCTAGATGCCCAGCAAAAACGTCAACAGTCACAATCCACATGCCCTATTATAATGAATGCTCATGGGCATCTCTCTATCTCCTAATTGTTTCCAATCAAATTTAAAATACCATAAATAGAGAAGTAGTCCATTATGGAATTTGCATTCTCCTCTAACTAGCAGATTTTATTTAATAATAACAGTAATTATTATTTATTAAAATCTAAGAGTATAGCTAAGGTTTAGAAATGGTTTCTATATCTGTATTCTACATAGAAAATGACTGCATCACTTTAAGTATATTATCAGTACAATTATAATATAAAAGCTGTCTTGTGGTTGCATTACATCTCACATGCCATCCTATCAATGACTGGGTACACCATCATTAACAACATTGTTGATAACTGGGTACACATCATTAACAACATTGTTCCTAATCAAGTGTGGATTTAGGCTCTGATTCAGGAAAGAACTGAAGAACATGCCTAACTTTAAACATGTGACCACTCCCATTGGCATTAGTGGACTACTCACACGCCTAAGGGCTTTGATAGATCAGGGTCTGACATTTAGGCCTGGGTCTTGGCAGCTGCCACACATCCCTCTGAATTGTAATACCCTCTGTACAAAAAGCTTTTATGAAAAAATGTGTGCTCCATTTTCTAACAGGCAAGTAATTTCAAAATATTGCTGCACCGTGTACTACCTTATTGTGTATTGCCATATTTGTTATTTTTTTCTTGTTCTTATAAAAGCAATGAGGTCCAGTTATCATGTTCTAATACATTAGCTCTGCAACTAAAAATACAACATGATTACAGTTATGCAGATACATGATTTTTCCAGTTCAGTGGCCAAACCAATTTGTATTTTTAAAGGCATTTTGGGTCAATCTAAACAAATTTTTTAACCCAAAACAAGATTTTTTTTTTGTTTAGTTTTTGTGTGTTCAATTTTTTTAAAAACAAATTTTTACAAAATTGAAGTACAATTTGAAAAAAAACTCATTTTGAGCTGTAATGTTTCATTTTGATATTTTCTATTTTGTTTTTACTTTTTTGGAATTTAGGGAGGAGGGGTGTCAACCAAAAATAACAACAATATTCAACACAAATTCACAAATCATTTTTGTAGACCTGAATCTGAATTTTTTTTGACAACTGTTTTGTCCCCCCAAATGGTCCGAAGATATAAATGCTAATCTCCTCAAACTACTTAAGATGGTCTCTTTTGTTGTTTGCTGATCTCTGAACGTTTGTCCTGACTCCTTACTCTGTACCAAATGTAAAAATTGTTATGCAGAGTACTAGAAAGTTGTTTCCAGGCTTCAGAATTCATCTAAGAATTAATTGTTCCTGGAGAGTTATAGAAAAGTATCAGATTAAAAGTTCCTCTAGATTCAACAAATGCCCAGTGTATATGTGAGGCACTGATACAAAATGAACAAGCACTCTGAATTACTGCTGTTTGAAAAGCCAGATATTGCATGTGAATGTGACACTATATTTCACGGATCACAGACAACAAATAGTGCTTTGTAAAGATGTCAATATCATAGTCCAATAAAGGCGGTAGGCATCTGTTATGTACTTCCTTTGCAACCTTAGGCATGGCCAGGTTAACTTCACAGCAATGTAGTCAATAGTTTGAGAATTTGGTCAGTAAAAGGAAGATAAAAACTGCATGAGTACCAATTTAAGCAAGCAGACTTTACGTAGGTGCACGATTAAACTCAAAATTATCCATTGTTATTCTAAAGGATATGTCATATTCAAAAAATCCATTTCTACTTTCACTAATACATCACACAAAACAAACACTATCTAAATCCTGTAATGTGTTCATATTAGAAAAAGTACTACATTTAATAACAATTTAGGAGTAGTGGGAAAACAAATCCGTTCAATAGAAAAGAGCAAAATGGAAGATAGTATTTAATGCATGTGAAATTACTTAGTTAAAAGAGATGTAGGTTTCTGTCCTACATTGTCACAACATTCTCAGTGTTAAGCTTCAGAACTTGAATCCACCAAAGTAAGGACTTCTATGACAGGTTAAGCATAAAATGCTGACAGCATAGCTCTGCCCCAGATTAAATCACTTATGCTTGAGTGACAACCAATTTCTACTGCTGTTGGAACTGCAGAGCCAATGGAAGAGTGAATGGGTTTGTTTAACCCCATATTTATCCTCGCACGTCATCGGCAGAACTGCCTGCTGAGTCCCACTGCAGGATTTTTATTATAAATGATGGTGTATGAGGCAGAAGGAACACAGCTGGACTTGCGGAGCACACACTGAGTTTGATGCATTGGGCATGGGAGAAATATTTTTGTATGCAAAGTGTACCATTTTTAGCTGATAAATGCTAACAATGGAGGATAAATACTGCATCTCATGATCTCCCAGCTTTAGTCACTTTCCAACTAGTACCACACTTTGATATGCAGAAGCAAGAAAAAAGGAAATAACAGGAGAATATGATAGGGACATAACTGTCTACAAATAATTGAATAGCAAGAATCCCTGTTGCGTTATTGACAGTGGCTGAGAATGGCATAATAAGGAGCAATAATGTGAAACGACTGTATGAAAAGAAACATTTAAGTTAGACATTAAGAAAGTCCTTAACAATAAGGGAAATTAGGCAATGGAAGCATATAGCTAGGGAGATATTTGAGGTACTACTACTAAAGGTGTTCTGCAATATAATTCTAATTGACAAGTGACTCTAAAAATGACAGTTTCTCACCCATCTGATCCGTTCTATTTATATAGTCACATTTGCTGATTTGGAGTGACAACTTGCTTTTACACAACTCTGTTTTCTTATTAGCACTGCAGAGCAAATACAGAGAGAGGAGAATGAACACAATTCTACTGAGATTGTTTACTAAGATCCAATTGCAGAATGTTTGGTTTTGGTGAAATATGATGCAGATGTTCTGATTTAAGGCTTAAATTTGCAAGGTTGGCTGTTAGACAATGCATCATTCTGTACCTCTGTGGGGTACAGAGAAGGGCCGGATGGTAGCACAAGAAGTAACTAATCCTACTCCCTTCTGTGCAGGATGAGTGAAAACTTGTGTCCAAAGTGTCCCCTCTTCGTGAAGTCTGGGAGGAAGATGATTCTACTGTGGGAACTTATACAGCCTGGGGAGAACTGTTATATTTTTAGGATTATACTAGGGAAAGTGGGTGCTTATTTTTTTGCTACTCTGAGATTTGTATTTGGTTGCTGTAGAAACAGCTTGTTTCATTTTGGGGAAACTGTAAGTTGGAAACTGTAAGTAGACAAATCCTTACAGCAGGCATACTGCAGCAAGGAATTACTCATGGCTTACCTTACAGTAGGAAAAAACATTGCAGTGAATTCTTGTTTCCTGGAAAACCTGAAGGAAGAGTATTTTATAAACTAGGAAGGAAACTTTCAGAAATTTTTAGGTCACTCTGTTCTTCTGATAAATGCTTCTGCAATGCTCACCATTAATTCAAAATTTGTAGCGGAGCACGATCCAAATTTCCACTATTTCTCATTCCACGCAAGGGTCTATTTACTTCCTTTTAGCAGATGTTTCTTGGTTACTTTTAAAGAAAAGTTCCACAGTACTTTAGAATTTAGTTTAAGTTCTCTCCCTCCCTCCTCCCTCCTATTACATCAAGTCAATACTTGAGGCTTACTTATGAACCACAAGAAATCCATTATGTGCCGTATGCTGTAACCCTTAACATTGTAGTATATTGTACACGTTTAGCTTAGTTTATTTTAAAATAATCGATATCACCTGCTGGCTTTGGTACCATTTCCCAGACATTCAATAGAATTGCAGCTAAGAAAAGGAATATCTAGTCACAGCACGGATCCTGGTTTCAGAACTAAAGGCAATTCCAGTACAATCAGCTTATGTACACTTTTTAAAACACTGAATACATAAGTATTTTAAGAGATTGCCAGAGCAGAAATACTAAAATAATTACACATTAAAGGTCCATTATTTTAAAGGCTTATTTTGTGCACTATATTTTAAACCTTCCAAGCTTCCTTTCTGTTTTTTTAGGCCTTCATTTCTGTGTGTCTTGTGATCTTCATTAGCAGTCTCTTTCCTACATTTTTCAGATCATTAACAAATATGTTAAGCGTGTGTGTCAACTCTAAAAAGTGACTCTGTGAACAGAGTGATGCGGGGCTCCATGCTTATTATCCCTTTGAGAATCTACATAGAATGTGCTCAGCTTACAAGTAAAGAGAGATGTCTGCCTGCCACCCCTGCAAATGCAGCCTTTGCCCGGAGAGTCAAGCTGGGTTCTTTCCATCTCTGCATTTTCACTAGTTATAAAGATTCTACATGGCTGATGAGTCTCTTAGTAACACCTGTGCAATGGAATGGCACAGGTATAACTGACTGGAACCTAGTAAATCATTCTGATGATGTTCTATCATTAATACACCCCAGCTCACTCTCTTAACTGTTTTGGCTCTGAAGGATAATAGGAATAGTGTTTTATCACTAATCAGACATGACTGGGTACACGCAAGAAACAGATTTGTTGAGGAAGAAGGTGTCATTTTATCAAGCCATTTTCCTGTGCACAGCTACACTTTAAATAAGAGCGGACAGAATGCTGCTCCTTCTCATGTCTGCTGGGCTGCTGAGAGCGGGTTCAGGCCTCGGTGAAAAAATTTTTCGGGCCCTCAGCAAGAGCGGACCAGCTAAACATGGCCAGGGAGGCTAGGCCCCAGGCCCTCTTCCGGACAGCCGAGCCCCAGTAATTTGTACCGGCTTCCCCTACCCTCGTCAGCCCTGGATATCTGAATGGACAACTTAATGCATTGCTGTTTAACTTTACCATTTGATTGAAGCTCTTTAGTCAGTTTTCAGTCCAATTGGCTTTTTGGAATATTGTGTAAGACATGTCTAATAATTTACTACCATAGAGATCCTACTCTCTGAGAGGCTGTTTGTCACATTTCTGGTGCGAAGCAGCCTTGAAGTGAATTTATCAAGCTATTGGAAGAGTCTCCAGGTGGCACAGAGGCATTGAAACAGCTCTCATAATAATTTCTCCCAGTAACTGGGGCATGATTGGGTTGCGCTAGCATTCCTTAGCTACCAGAATGACTCCTTGAGTCTATGGACAAAAATTAAAGTAGCCTTAAGGCTGCTCTAATTTGTGCTGTGAGGTGACCCTGGGGCTAGCCCTAAGAGTGGCTGCAAAAGTTAATGCCACCTGTATGTCCTCGCTCTTCAGCTGTGCCTGTTGCTCTTCAGACAGGTCATTTTATCTCCTCCATCCATTCATTTTGTAATTTCATCAAAAACAAAAGAGCAGTAAAGTTCATTGTGCAAGCCTGGATCTTTACAAATGCAAACTGTTAATGGGGAGGATCATGACCTAATAGATAGAGCACTGGACTGGGACTCAAATCTAGGTTATAGTCCCAGCTTTGCCGCTGCTTTGCTGGGGACCATTACTTTCCTCACAGCCTTAGCTCCTGATCTGTAAAATGGGGATAAGGATACTGACTTTATTT
Source organism: Gopherus evgoodei (assembly GCF_007399415.2). Lineage (NCBI taxonomy): Eukaryota > Metazoa > Chordata > Testudines > Testudinidae > Gopherus > Gopherus evgoodei. The sequence goes on from NC_044333.1 coordinate 29,456,203, forward strand.
GTAAAGAACTTTACGATCTATGTATGAAAAGGGCTATATAAGAGTCAGACATTATTATTCATGCTTCCTTTATCCTGTAGGGTTTGGGTGCTACTCCCCTGGATGTCAGTTGCATTTGAGTTGTTGGTGAGTTTTTTTTGTTGCCATTAACTTCACAGAAAGTAGGATTGAAGTTAATGTAGTTGCATTTAATTACGCCCCGTCTCTATTGGATCCAATGACAGGCAACTGCCAGGATCATTCTTCTAGGACTAGGTACTTACTAGAGTACGGCAATGCTATTGAAAACATAAATAAAAACCTAATGGGTCTGTATACTGAGTATTTCCATCCTAACAAAGCTGTAAATCCAGTGGCAGACCCTTTTGCTGGCAAATATACAGTAACAAGAAACATCTATGGGATCTGTCTTGTATTGAAATAATTTGTTGTTTTTATCCTTCTGCTGCTCACTATTTAGCATGTAAGACTTCGTATTGGATAGCATATAGCCATTATTACTAACAAAAGAAAATTCAAATTAGAAATTTTTCAGCACATGCTTCTCCTGCAAATTAAATATCATAATTCCTTAATTTTTTGCTTTTTAATTCCAGTTGCATTTAAAAAAATGAGTCGGAAAGATGGAAACATGGTGGCTGTCAATGGTGACAATATAAAAATGAACTAAGAATGTGTAACCATAGCTTCTGATAAAGAATGGTAGTTGCACAATAATAGTATTTTATAAAAATCTCAAAATTGCAGAATATAGACATGGAAAAAATGTATTAGGTCATGTATCAATGTTGGTACTGCAGGATTATTCCATACAGCTTCTTTACGAGTGCATTGTCTAGTCTATTTCTAAAGTACCCAAGGGATGAGACTTCCATTATTTCATAGAATATCAGGGTTGGAAGGGACCTCAGGAGGTCAAATAGTCCAAGCCCCTGCTCAAAGCAGGACGAATCCTCAACTAAATCATCCCAGCCAGGGCTTTCTCAAGCCTGATCTTAAACCTCTAAGGAAGGAGATTCCACCACCTCCCTAGGCAACCCATTCCAGTGTTTCACCACCCTCTTTAGTGATTTTTTTTCTTAATATCCAACCTAAACCTCCCCCACTGCAACTTGAGACCATTACTCCTTGTTCTGTCATCTGCTACAACTGAGAACAGTCCAGATCCATCCTTTTCCCCTTAGGTGATTCCAGTATTCGCCCATCTCCATTATTTTTTGTTTCCTTTTCTCAATTTCATCCCACCCCCTACTTATACTGCCTTAAAAAAATCCTTCTTGCTATTAAGAGCCTTCAGATAAATACAGACTATGGTTATTCCCCTTCACCATTATTTGTGTTGATTTAACAAGATTTATACCTGATATACCAAGTCGCTTTATGTAGAGCCAGTGCACACTGAGGATCCCATATCTCTTCATAAAAATAGATGTATACATTTAATACATTCCTCATCTTTTTTTGGCGTTTGCCCCATCGTCCATCACAACAGGTGTGTATGGGAGTTACAGTCTGCAAGTGGAAGCACAGATCCAACTGAACATTTCAGTTCTTGTCTGAAAACTAAAATGGCATCTCGGGAGACTATTTCTTGGTCAAGAATTTTCATATCAAATCTGCTTTGGGAGTTGAGTATGTAAAAGTTCTGCAGGATGAATTTGGCCCTCCATTACACCCCCATTGTCGTCAGTGACATTGCACAAGTGTAATTGATGAGAATTCAGTAAATTCTCTTGCTGATTCACAAGAAAGAGCAGAACGCAGCCCCCTCCTGCTTTGACTGTGGTGGGCTGTTGGTATTAAACAAGGAAACTGGTTCCAGTTTGTTGTTGTTTGGTTGCCTCCCTGAGGTGAAAGCCTGGGTTTGTCAAGAACTGAAATAAAACTGATGACATACAGGGATCAGATCTGATGAAAAAGGATAAAGGTGCCATTTACATAATCAAATTTCAAAGCAAAATCTCACATTAAAGATGTTCCTAAACTTTCCTTTTTGCTCTCTCTTATTAGCAACCCTGTCGCAAGTAGTTTAATCCTTCAATCAGAAAGGGAAGAAATCTGGAATTACTGAGAGACGTTACTGGCTCAAGTTGCATACTAGAAGCGGATAATTTTTCTGTGTTCTTTGCCAGAACAGAGCAGTGGATATTTCCCATTTGGCACCACTTTAATTAGCTGATCCCATTGTAACTATAGAATTACCTGTTTATTAGCATTGCTTAAGCCCTGTTAATTTACAGAAAAATCTACCAGTGATGAATATGAGCCTTTTCCTACTAGCAGCAAAGAGTTTTGTGGCACCTTATAGACTAACAGACATCTTGGAGCATGAGCTTTCATGAGTGAATACCCACTTCATCGGATACATGCATCTGACGAAGTGGGTAATCACTCACAAAAGCTCATGCTCCAAAACGTCTGTTTGTCTATAAGGTGCCACAAGACTCTTTGCTGCTTTTACAGATCCAGACTAACATGGCTACCCCTCTGATACTTTTCCTACTAGGAAGGGCTTTGAAATAAGTAATTGAGGGCATGGATATATGAGGAGAAGAGGCATGCCTACAACAAGCTCCTAGGCCTGATGCACTCCTGTGCCACTGCAGAGCCCCATGCAGTAATTGAAGGGAGGCAGATTACACTGCCCTCCTCCTTAAGGCAGTTCAACCCATGGTGCAGGTTAGAGCAGTTCTGAGGGTTGTCATAACTTGCACCCAGCTCTCATGGTCTCTGTGGTCCTTATGGCAGCCAGGCAGTAGGCATGTCCTAGCTACACCTCTTCTCACCTCACAACCACCTCCCTTGCCTGCTCCCAGACACACACTAGAATGCCCCAAGCAGACCTGCCAGGTGTCATGTATCTTGTGTGACACTTTCATCTTCAGTAGGGTGGCCAGATAGCAACTATGGGAAAAAAAACAGCACAGAGATGGGGAGTAATAGGTGCCTATATAAGAAAGAGTCCTCCAAAATGGGACTGTCCCTATAAAAATGGGACATCTGGTCATCCTAACCTGCAGGCTCCTCCACTCTCATACATACCCACAGCCCACTGTTAATGCCATGGATGCAGCTGGCATCTAGACAAACAGGAACATTTGAGCTGCATTTGATCTTGGCCAAAGCCAGGGGCTGCTACAGCTGAGAAGAAAGCATACTTGCCTCTCCCTCTGTCTGCTCTCTACTCCATTGTCCATTCTTAGTCATGTGGAGAGGGAAGGTAGCAGCATAGTTGCCAGCGTCTCATAAATAGGGCCGTTGAGAAGCTAACGGTAAAAAGGAACAGGCGTTAATGAGAGGGAGCTGCACTTATTGGAAAGCAAGGTCTAATCAGGGGAAAAGAGGGGGAACAACAACTAAAGGGTCGGGGGAGGGGTCTGGATCTAAAGGTGGAACAGCCTGGGTGCAGGGGCCTACGAGGGCCTGAGGTCAATGCCACCACCTAGGAATCCCTCCCAGATTCACTCTAATAGTCCTCTGATCCAGGCTCCCCCAGCTGTCTACCCTCAGACTTTCTCTGGCTCCCTTTATTCACTCTTCTTTCCATCCTGTTTCTGATGGATATGAGAAATAAAGTTCTGACACCCTACAACTGTTCCCCCATGTAGGGAACCATGTGAGGGAAACTGGTCACCTGTCATCACTGTTATCACTCCCAAACCTTTCAAATGATGCAATCTAGCTGATGGCACAATTTGGATAAAATGTCACACATGAAGTTGCACTGGACATGACAGCCCTGTGGCAGGGAGCCCTGTGAGGGCTCAGAGTCTTACCCAGAGGGGCCATGAGTCTGTTTTGTGGATACTTAGTACCAGGTCTGAGCCACAGAGCACCACTAAGGTGTTGTGGGCCAAACCCTACATATGTCTGCCTTTTTCTCTTCTGAGAACTTTAAGTCTATCCAAAGTCTTAACTATTGTGATGTTCTTTCCAGCAAGCCACTCTGGGTTTAAAACTGCCCACACCAACATTTCCAGAATTGGCTCATTTCAGCAAGTGGCCTATGGTCTTCATTTCAAATCTATTAGGTCAAACTTATAACTTTCAATCATTCTTCTTCTCTGCTATGCTGCCAGTTGAATTTAAAGCAGATCAAGTTGATAAAATCATAGATTGTGGGGTCATGGCAAAAAAAGTAAATCAATAGATTGCAGATCCTTGAGTGGCTTTTCAAATACCTCCTTACAGTGTTGCTTTTCCCAACCCTCACTCTCCTGGATAATAAATGCCTCTTATTTAAAGTCATGGAAGTATGACCAGTTTGAGAAATGTTGAATGCAGCCTGCTTTGCTGAATAATATGGACCACAGGGGGGCTATTCATTTAGAGCTAAACTTGGGGGAGTAACAGTTTTGTTTGATGTAACTGAGTTGCTCATTAATACATAACGTTCTAGCAAAAGTAAACAAACCTGAGTAACTTTGAAACACTACAGATAGAATTAGTCTAAAATACACATTTGTGTTAGTAAGGAAAGTGATTTTTCAATGTCATATATGGGGAAATTCTTTATTTACTACTGTCTTTGAAACAGGAGAACTGATTACTGCTACTTTTTAGCCTCTTAAAAAATAAGCATTGTATGCTAGGCTCTCAGTATGCTCTTAAAATGTTTCTTTTTCTTATTAAAATAAGAAAGTGGTTTTTATTTTTATTTTTAAAAAGAAAGAGAAAAGCATAATGATAGTGAAGGTGGAAACATTTTAAATCACTACCCCCCTCTTTTCAATCATATAACATTTTCCTTCAATATTTGTTTCTGAAACCGTATAAAACTCCCAGTTTTTTTAATTATTATTATTTTGAAGATAAGGAATCATTACAAGCTAAACCCAGGCCTCTTTTCTATAGAAATAAAAGGTGTCTTTCCTCCGTTTAAAAAAATATTTCAAGACCTTCATCTTCCCTGAGGTATGATTCATCTCTCTAATTTGGGGGCAAATTGTGTTTTGCCTTACTTATGTGAGTAATCCCATCAAAGTGAATGGCCCTGATGCTACATGTCTTCAGTGTTTGTAACTCCCATTGACTTCAGTAGGTAAATGTATAGGGTCAGTCCCAATGGGATCACTTACCTATGTATGACAAGCAGCATTGTCACTGAACCTTTAGCCTGAAAACCATTTTTGATCTGTTAATTTTCTTATCTCAAAAGCTGTGTTTTATTTTAGCTCCCAAACATGAAATGATGAATTTATCACTGTAACATTTTGCCAGGCAGACTACAGAATTTTCAGTAAAATTAGAGATGAACTTTTATGCTCAAAAATGGAGAGGATGGAGTGGAATGAATAATATTAGTTTTGTTTACACTATTCCTAGGAATTGTTTCCAGTGAAACATAGTTGAGCTGGAATGACCTAGAGCGATATCAAACTGTTCACTTCAGCTGCATCCTCAGGCAAACAGCACTTGTCTACGCTTGCCAGTTTTAACTTGGGAGCTGTCTTCTGTTTGGCCTTCTAGGCCTCCTTTTCATCATGAACCTGAATCAATTTATTAGGGCATCTAAAGATAAATTTCTACCACTGAGACTGTAAAAAATACTATTTTTTGCATGCCCGCTGTAGTGTGAGGACATAAACACAAAGAACAACAACCAGAGAACTCCTGAAAACAGTAAGTTGTTTCATTTGTTGAGCTCCCAGATACAATAGGAGGACCAGGAACCCTGTAGCCACTGCACATCTCCCTTTCTTTATAATCCAAAGATTAAAACTAAAATTATACACCACTGTATATATGCACAATAATTAAAAATAAACTTTAAATTCCTTAAAACTATTTATGCTGCTATGTCGCCTTACCAATTGCATTTAAATGGTCCTAAGCATTTTTCTACAGGTCTAGTCTACGAGGGGGTCTGATCAGTTTTTCAGATCATTCTCTCACTTCTGTTGAGTTTGTTTGGAGTTCTCTGTGGAAGAGGCTCTCTTCCCGACTGAGTCCCTGACAGTTCCAGAGCCTCTTTTTGTTGTGTTGGGAAATAGGGATGATGAACCTCACTCCTCTGGAAAAGTCCTTCAGAAGTCTCCACTAGATGGGATCTCGGAGTTTCTGCCATACTTTGAACAGTTCTTAGTGTTTGGGAGTTTCTGAGCCAAACTTTGTTCCCTGATCTTAGTTCAGGTAGTGCTTTTTGTTTGGTGCAGATCATTGCAGTCTTTTTGATGAGGAATTATTATTTCAGCCTCCTGTTTTCAAGCTTTCTTTTCATGTTGAGCTACGTAGTTTTAAGCTCTATTGATGCTATGGGTGAAATAATTGACTTCTATAATGTATGTGGGTTTTTTCCAGGAAAAAAGAAATATCTGTGGCTATTTGCTGCCAAGGTCTGCCAGGTAGCTTTGTAGAGAGTAGTAGTTCAGATGTTAGTTCCCTGCTCCCTTTTTCCCTGGTTACATATCTCATACCTCTCAATGAGGTCTGAATTTCCCTACTCAGGCTGAGCTGCTATATGGCTTGTTGTACTCGTGTGCTGCACTTGTTTATACCTTGAATGTCCCTCAGGGATTTTGGAGAGCATCTCTTTCTGAAGTGCCATTGGGATAAGATTGTGTTATTCTTTCAGAAGCAGGCCATCAACCATGTGAAGTTCATTTCTGTCCATATGGTATTATGTCCTTTGAAAGCTGATTGCTTTAACCCGAACTTCTTTGGCAGAGTTGAGTAAGTTTTTAGCAGGTCTCATCCTTTAGTTCATCTGTAATCTGCTGAAGACAGCTGGCAGATGCTGAAATTGTTGCCAGAACAGGTCTTTGACTTGTAGTCTTTGACATCTTTTGACATCTTTTTGTTGGTGGCTTTTTTTAATTAGACTCTAGATAGTGTCTGCTGCTATGAGTGGTATCCTTGTTATGTGTTCAGTGTTGAAAGAAAATCACATCAGCCAGAGCTGAAATCTCTAAATCCTAGGTGGAAGTTCATTGAGTGGGTTTTGAACCCAATAATGCCACTAAGGATTCATGATAGAATGAGCACACTAGCACTGGAGCTTGATTTTCAGCTGAAAGTGACTTGGGGAGGAGTAAGTCGGAAGCCAAACTGATGAAATATGTGATAGAGGATGTGAGAGGAGGAAAAGGAAAGAGAAGGGAAGCAGGGATTTTAATAGTTTTCCCTCTTCTGTCAGACAGCGTCTGAGCTAGAGAAGCAAAAATAGAGTGGTTTGGATCAGCCAAAAGGTGTCCTTGTGGAAAAACATGGTGTTCCACCCTTGCCCTAGGATCAGAAAGGGGCCAGTGTAATGCTCTCAGGTGTCTCTGGGTTTGAGACTGAGCATAAATCAGTCCTATAGGTCCAATCCTGCAAAAACGTGACCCTGTGAGCCTCCTATGGGACTTAGAACTGGCTAAATTTTCATCAATTTCTTTTTTTATGGTAAATGGCCTTTCAATGAACCAGAAATTTTGGTGTGAAAACTTGGTGGTGGTGGTTTTCTCTGTTTTTACCCAAATATTTTGAAACAAAAAAAATTGTTTTGTCTCCAAAAATGTTGTTTTCATTTTAGTGTGAAACCTCCCATTCTCTCCCCCTTGCTCTTTTTAACATTGCCCCCCTTTCCTAGACTTTTTTCCCTACTTGGGACCACAGGCCTTGGAATTGTGTGGTCCTGGCAGAGTCTTGGTTTACATAAGATGTCTAGACCTGGTACAGTTAGGCTGTTGAAAGAGTAGTGGGTCAGTGAGAACTCTGGATATCTGTCTCTTGCTGCCAGGACATGTTGCTTTTTGGTGTTATCCTTATTCTTTTAGCTTAAAATATGGTTGCAGACCCTTGACAAATCTAATTTTTGTGACTCTCCTCTCCTCACATCCTTCCCTTTCTCATGTCTTTTCTTAGCCCGTCTTTCTCTATGTTCTTCACGCTAATAGCTCTTCCTTTTTTTCTATTTGCAATGCTTTTCTTCTTCTGCAATTTCACTGTGCATTACTTTTCTCATTCCCTAATCCCTTCTAAGTCTCTGAGACACTCCACATTCTATACTCTCCTTGGGTAGGGTGACATTTGAACCCTAGCATGCCCTCTTTTTTGCACTTCTCAACCAAAGAGTTCTCAGCCAGGATGGGAAATCACTTTGTGTTCTGGCTGAGAGCAGATGATGGACAGCTGAGAGGCCTTTCTCCTCTTAACTCCCCACCTTCTCTCCCTTACCCCTCTCACCCCTGGCCTGACCAGAAAGAAGCGCTTTGCCATGCATTCTGGTTCAAAACAGGCCACAAGATGGAAATATGCAGAAAGCAAAATAAAATGGATATTCTTTTTCCACTGAATATGGGAAGTTTCCCACTGTGTGTAGGAAAAACAAAAGAACGGTTTGTTTTATCGCCTGTCCCTTTAAAATATCTCAATTCCTGCCTTTATGAAAAATCACAAGACCCACTGGAAATAATGCTGATTAGTGGGAACAGACATATTTTAAAATAACAGTAGTTAACTATAATTAAATTCCCTGTAGGTTCACAAACGGAAAGACCGCTAGGTAATGTAAAAGGGAGAGGATAGACAAAATCTTTTTTTAAAGCTCCCACATCTTTGGGTATTTTTCATCTGTTTCATTATATATATCATTATTTGTCGAAGGAGAAGTTTCATGCTGTTTGTTTTTTCCCTGGCTAACTATAGCATACAACACTTACTCAAATGCTCATTTTATAAACATGCATCACTATATCATCCCCTAAGCTTGAAACAGTAAGTTAGTCTCCGTTGTATCTGAAATATGAGGTATACTTGTGATCAGAGTCTGGATATTATACCTAATAAATATGTCACTTTTGTGATGTGAATTAGAAGAAAGACCAAAAAATGCATAACTAATAAGAGCTGTGCAAAATTACAAACACCTCTGAAGCTGATGTAAAATTAATTCATAGCAAGACCCATACAATTTTCAAAAGGAGACTAAGTCCTATTTTCAAAAGCAACTGAGGCATTAAGAACACTAATTCCCATTGGCTATTAATGAAGCTTAGGTTCCTAGGGCCAGATTCACAAAGATATTTAGATGCCTAAAGTTGCGGACAGGGGCAGAGTGAGATTTTTTCAAAAGCTGCTAAATGAGTTAGGCGTCTAAATTCCATTGACTTGCAAAGCTCTCCTGCTTTGGCATTTTAGGAACCTCACTTCTGGAATTCACTCTCCTTCACTGTTCACTGGATTCAGACACTGGTATTCTTTCAACTATGATACAGACATATTTATTTGGTTTGGTTTTGGCGTGCTTTCTTCCCCTTCTCCCCCATCAACCCTATTTTTTAAGTAATGTTTTACAGCTGTATAAGCAACCAGCTGCTAGGGTGATGGTCGTATACAAATCAATAAAACAAATATATATTAGGACTAAATTCTTTGATAGACATGACACTGGGCTCTAAATCTCAAGTATTTTGCTTGGCAGAAGCCTTTATATATAATATGTTGTACATCCGGGTTCTCAAACTGGAGGTTGGGACCCCTCTGGGGATCGTGAGGTTATTACATGGGGAGTTGCAAACTGTCAGCCTCCACCCAAAACCCCACTTTGTTTCCAGCATATATAGTGGTGTTAAATATATTAAAAAAAATCTTGTTTTTTTTAATTTATAAGCGGAGGTCACACTCAGAGGCTTGTTATGTGAAAGGGGTCACCAGTACAAACGTTTGAGAACCACTATTGTACATATTAATATTCTATGGACTTGTTTCTGCGCCCAGGGAAATCAGTGGGAGCAGGACTGGATAACACGTGTTGAAGCTGTTTTGTAAAGAAACACCATAGGTCACTCAACATGTTCTTCAGTCTGCCAGAAATTTCATAATTTGGGGGACAAGGCAGGTCAAGCGGCTGCTTAGAGAAAAGACCTTCCTCTACCATCTGCAACCTGAGTGGCTTTCCCTCATCAGCCAAGCTAGATCATCCTGCTTAGTGCACCAGACACAAATGAGGATTATCCTTAGTTTTTCTTAGTAACTGTGCAACAATCTAGCCTGGGAAAAAAGAGAGATATTGGCAAGGTGATATTATATGTTTATGAAAAGAGAGTCTGATATTACATACCTTCTGTTTGCAAATTAAGTTGGTTTCCAACTCATTTAGTGGTAGTGTGGTTTCAGTGGTGTTGTCTTGAAACTTTTGCTAATGATAACAAGAATGAACTGGATATTTAGTTTAAAAAATGTTAGGTGCTTTCCAAGAGACTTTTTTCTTAATGTCCATTTCCCACTGCTTTGTATAGTAGAATTACTTAGGTCACTAGGCACAAAATTGCTTTAAGAACTGAGAAGTAAGCAGAACCAATAGAAAATACAGGAAAAAATAAAAGGTGAAGTTTGTGGAAAGTAGCAAAGAATTTTCAAGATTTTCTGTGGATTATTTTGTATGTGATTTTTACAATATGAATAGTCACATGTTTGCTGCTAATCGAGTAGTAACAATCTAAAATGTCGTAAGCGTACAAAAGAATCTTTGCAAAACAGCAGCTGTGGGCCTCTACAACAGCAACAGTAGGTGCTGAAATTTATATGTGCCCCTAATTATTAAAAGGCCTCCTATTTTAATGTCTCTTTGCAAGGTGTTGGTGCATAGAAAGAGCAACATTTGCTCATATTCTATTTAAACCAGCAATGATCTTAAACATTATGTGATCTTCAGCCCTCCATTATATGAAATAGCTTTTAGCATTGTGTGAGATTTTGATCCTAGCTGTGAGGTCACAGTTGCCTTCCTTCCCAAATAAATTTATTATATGGCATGGGTGAACTTGGTGCAATGATTTTAACACAAATGGAAATGGGAAAAAAAAACAAGTGTAATGAGTACGGCCTCCCTGTTGGATGTTCACAACTTCAGGAAGTTTTTGGGTAAGAATATTTTTATTCTTTTCCTTCCCACACGGTATCCAGTGACTTATGCAGCCGGGCTTTGCCTGGAGAATGAGATAAGGGGTCTGTAGTGTGGGGGTTCCTCTTTCTGAAGTCCAATTAAGCATTCATTTTGGGCAGCTATTCTACCGTATCTCAGGTTATAGGAATTTGATAATGCAAAGACACCATTCCTCTTTCTTTTTACACAATGTCAGTCACCATGGTACCTCCCAAACAGGAAATAGATTATTTTTCCAAAGTGAAACTCTAGTTAAAAATACACACCAGTCGTGGTTGGTAATGTGATATAGGATTTCCACTGCAGATGAATAGTAACTGAGATTAAACTGATGTGCTGTGAGAAGAGGTGAAGCTAGTGCTATTAATAATTAAAACAAAAACTTCAGGTCATTGCTCTGCACTGCTATTCTCTTTGCTTGACTACATCTTCTGTTTCCTCTTATATGTAAGATTAGTCTGTTTGGTAAATGGTTTTAGAAAATCCATTGGTACAACAAATTAGGCAAAGCAAAGAAGGGTGTCATGCATACCAGCCATTTTAGTCATGTTTGGTTTTCTGCAAACATACTCAGCTGGTAAGAAAGACAAAGCTATTTTTTAATATATTTTGGCAAATGTGTAAATATACAGTGCCCTTTACAATGAATTAGAAAATTTACTAAAATAATGCAATGTTTAAAGAAATTCCTGTGTATGACCAGCCTATTGTCGATAAGTGATATATTTCTTAAGGCAGTGGTAGAGACTATTTAAAGAAACAATGCTATTAAAACACCTCTGTGCAACAGTTGTTTTATTTTTCCAGATCAATTATTTTGCTATTATTTTCTGGGATCAAATTCACTTGAGATGAATTTCGGCCATTCTGGGAACAGCAAACAAAACTGTCAGACTGCAATTTAAGAAATATAAAGCAAGAAGACACTGATACTCTGATGGGCAAACTCTTTTCCTTAGCTTTAATTTAAATGCATTTACTAGTCTCACCTGAATTCTAGCCAAATTCTCCTTGACTGAGAGGTAAGGTGATTATGGCTATGAAGGCCTGATCCTACAAGTATTTACACATGTGCTAGATTTTAAGCATGTGAGTAGTTATCTTGATTTCAGTGGGGCTACGTACGTGAGTAAAGTTAAGCATATGTTGCTTAAATTCTGCCGCCCCATGTACTGGGCTGACGCACTAGGGATTGAACTGGGTACGCTCTAAACTAAAAGTACAAGTAACAGCTTGAGCCAAAGATCCAGGCTCTGGAGTTGAGGATTATAACAACTCATACCCTCTGAAAATTGACACTGAGGGGATACCTGTAACACACTCTCACCAGTGGGTTACACTGGTGGGATTGGAGACTGAATTATTGAAATATATAGATTACACAGGCCCAATGCTGGAGACCTTTCTCAGGCAAAACTCTGGTTGATGTAACTGGGAAAGGGAGTTTCAGGGAAGCAGAATCAGTAATACAGAGGCCAATCCTGCCTTCCTTGTGCACCCATCACTCCCATCTGGAATTCAATGGGAGTTATGGGCACACAAGGCATGTAGGATGAGACCCTATGGAATGCATTTAGAGCACAACTAAAATTCCAGGCTAACCCTCCTCCCCTTGAAAACCATAGCAAAATAACCAATGAGAGTCATGAAATCAAACTCATTTTGTGACTATAGTAAAAAGGTAAATATAGTATTCAATCAATAGAATGTGAATCAAAAATGTTAGAAGGCAGCTCTACAAATCATGGTTAGACCCCACAGGAAAAATACTGCATGTTCCGCTTCTATTTCATAGGAAAAACTATTAACGCAGACAATGCAAGCGAGCAGCAGCCTCAAAGATTCTGACCATTTTAATCTTTTGAATTTCCTAAACAAACTACTGCACCATACATCTGGTTGACATTTTTTCACATGTAACTAATCCTTACAAAGTGTAACTTTCTGTCTCCCTCTAGTGGCTGTACTACATGAAGGACTATGCATATCCAGTCTTTGAAATAATAAACCTAGGTCTTTTAGATTAGGCAAATGTTTTTACATCGAGTTCCCAGGTTCAATTGATGCTGTCAATGAAGCCCCACGTGTTTGTTGCATTGCACAAGGATTGAAAATAGCAATATGGGTCCAGTGGTTTGCAAATGCACAAGTGGAAGGAGAGGGTGAAGGGAAACTCTTACCTACACAAATACACTCCTACAGCCCTTGGGAAGGCACCCAACTCTCATTAACTTTAAAGAGAGTTCAGTGTTCAGCACCTTGAAAAATCCGTTTAAGTGCCTGAAGCTACCTACACAAAGTTTGAAAACTTGAGCTGAGTCTAATTACTTGCTCATTGTAAGAATTATGATGTTCTAAATGATTTATGTACTGTGTGGTGGGCATCTACAATGGAAAAACAAAATGACCTGCAATTTAAAATCAATTTGAATCTTCAGATTTTCCAGAAACATAATCCTTTGCTTTCAGATTAAATCTCCCCTTCTTTAGGGGCTAAGAAGCCTTTGGGGAAATGAAACATGGCTTTCTTCTTGTGCTAGCAGTTTGAAAGAGGAAGGGAAGGGAGAGATGATGACAAAACTTTTCCCCCTCTCTTCTTCTGGGTCAACCTGAAAAGTTGGTCTGTTGTCAGGAAGACCATCCTTTCAAAGGCTGGAAGAACTACATATTCTTCTCTCCATGCTGCATGAAGCCCGTATCTTGAAAAAGCCAATGTATGGCCCTTTTTTTTTTAGCAATAAATTTCATGAATAAATATTGTTTATACTAGATCTTACCCCCAAAAAAGACATTTTAAATTAAGTTTCACAGTAAGTCTACCCTTATGGGATTCTGTTTACATCTCATATATGCAGAGACTATGGCCTGGTCTACACTACGCATTTATACTGATTTTAGCAGCGTTAAACCGATTTAATACTGCACCCGTCCAAACAACGAGGCCCTTTATATCGATATAAAGGGCTCTTTAAACCAGTTTCTGTACTCCTCCCCGATGAGAGGAATAGCGCTGAAATAGGTATTACCATATCAGATTATGGTTAGTGCGGCCGCAAATCGACGGTGTTGGCCTCAGGGCAGTATCCCACAGTGCACCACTGTGACCGCTCTGGAAAGCAATCTGAACTCAGATGCACTGGCCAGGTAGACAGGAAAAGCCCCGCAAACTTTTGAATTGCATTTCCTGTTTGCCCAGCATGGAGCTCTGATCAGCATGGGTGGCTATGCAGTCCCAAATCCAAAAAGAGCTCCAGCATGGACCGTATGGGAGACACTGGATCTGATCGCTGTATGAGGAGACAAATCTGTTCTATCAGAGCTCCGTTACAGAAGATGAAATGCCAAAGCATTTGAAAAAAATCTCCAGGCTATGATACACGGTCCACAGCACAGTGCTGTGTGACAAGCGTAATGGAAAGCCAAAGAATCAAATGGACGCTTATGGAGGAAGGGAGGGGGGACCGAGGACTCCAGCTATCCCACAGTCCCCGCAGTCTCCGAAAAGCATTTGCCTTCTTGGCTGAGCTCCCAATGCCTGTAGGATCAAACACATTGTCCGGGGTGGTTCAGGGTATATCTCATCAATTTACTCCCCCTCCCCCCCATGAAATAAAAGGGGAAAAAAATCATTTCTTGACTTTTTTCAATGTCACCGTATGTCTACTGCATGCTGCTGGTTGACGCGGTGCTGTGGCACTGAACAACAGCATCCTCTCCTCTCCCTTCCCTGGTGGCAGATGGTACAGTGCAGTAGGACTGATAACCGATCTTGTCATCATCCCATGAGTGCTCTTGGCTGGCTCCAGGTGAGGTCGGCCGGGGGTGCTTGGGTAAAAATAGGAATGACTCCCAGTTATTCCCGGCAGATGGTATAGAACAGCTAGTAACCGTCCTCATTATAGCAACTGGGGGCTGAACTCCATCAGTCCCCCCTCCCTTTCATGTCTAAAGAAAAGATTCTGTACTGCCTGGACTATCATAGCAGCGGGATGGTGGGCTCCTCTCCTCTCCACCGTTTAATGTCCTGCCTGGACTATCATAGCAGCTGAAGGCTGCCTCCCCCTCATTTTATCTCACTAAAAAGTCAGTGTTTCTTATTCCTGCATTCTTTATTATTTCATCACACAAATGGGGGGACCCTACAATGGTAGCCCAGAAGGGTTGGGGGAGGAGGGAAGCAACAGGTGGGTTTGTTGCAGGGACATCCCCGTGAATGGTATGCAACTCATCATTTCTGTGGGATCTGACACGGAGCGGCTATGCTCTCTGGTACACTGGTTCACTAGTATACTTGCCCCATATTCTAGGCAGGACTGACTCTATTTTTAGATACAACATAAAGGAGGGAATGACCTGAGGGGGTCAGTCCCATTTTTGTCTTTGCGCCCCCGGCCGACCTGAGCGAAGATCAGCCAGGAGCACCCATGACAGCAGCAGACAGTACAGAACGACTGATAACCATCTCTGCTACCTTGCAATGGCAAATGAATGCTGCTGTGTAGCACTGCAGTACCGCTTCTGTCAGCGGCATCCAGGACACATACGGTGATAGTGACAAAAGACAAAACAGGATCCATGGTTGCCATGCTATGGCGTCTGCCAGGCAATCCAGGGAAAAATGGCGCAAAATGATTGTCTGCCGTTGCTTTCACAGAGGAAGGAATGAGTGACGACATTTACCCAGAATCACCCGCGACACTGTTTTTGCACCATCAGGCACTGGGATCTCAACCCAGAATTCCAATGGGTGAGAGAGACGGCGGGAACCAGGGGATACCTACAGGATAGCTACCCATAGTACAACGCTCCAGAAATCGATGCTAGCCTCGGGTACATGTGTCATAAACAGATAGCTAAGGGTTAATGTTCTTTTACCTGTAAAGGAGTAACACCAGTAACCTGAAACACCTGACCAGAGGACCAATCAGGAAACAAGACTTTTTCAAATCTGGGTGGAGGGAAGTTTGTGTGTGAGTTCTTTGTTCTTTGTCTTGTGTCTGACCCTCTCGGCTATGAGAATGATTTTTCTATCTCCAGCTTTCTAATCTTCTGTTTCCCAGTTGTAAGTATTTCCCAGTTGTAAGTACCAAGAGATTGTTTTTTTTGTTTGTTTGTTTTTTGTATTTACATGTGTGTAGTTGCTGGAGTGTTTTGAATTGTATTCTTTTTAAATAAGGCTGTTTATTCATATCACCCGCGACACTGTTTTTGCACCATCATGCATTGGGATCTCAACCCAGAATTCCAATGGGTGGGGGAGACTGCGGGAACCATGGGATACCTACGGGATAGCTACCCACAGTACAATGCTCCAGAAATCGATCCTAGCCTCGGATACATGTACGCACACCATCGAATTACTGTGCTTTGTGTGGCCGCGTGCACTCGACTTTATACAATCTGTTTTACAAACCCGGTTTATGTAAAATCGGAATAATCCTGTAGTGTAGACATACTCTATGTAACACATCACACTTTACACCTTTAATTATTGATATGATACAACCAAATTATTATGGCCAAAGGAATCTGTTTCACCTGTTCCCAGACTACCAGATTTTTACAAAGCCTCTGAAGTCCTTGAATTGCAAGATATTTCTTTATTTTGGTCAATTGATTATTGACATTTAATATTTCCATTTCTCAGATAGTGAACTGAAATAAGTACTGCCTGGAGAGAACAAAGGCTGTTATATTGCATTGGATGATTACTCTTGTAGACCTAATTATCACCACTGGGACTCAGTGCAAACCTAATGCAACTCCAATTTTAAAGATTGGCTCTTACTTTCAACTTTCTTCAATGGATTGTCTTTTTCTGACAAATCTAGTCTTATGGAAGATTAGCTCTCAGCATAGCCAGGGGAGACAGTTTCGATATAGTCATCATGTTTTCTTCAGCTGGAATAGGGCAGCTTGTATCTCACCACTGGGTTTCCCCAGTTTTATTCAGAAAAAATAGATGTAAGGAGGGTTAAAATTGTTGAGTTTTATGTAGAGACTGTTATTTTGTTGCCACAATTACCACTCAGATCTGAACTATTAGAAATGATTGATGCTTTTGATGTCTTCATTTGCATTCTAACTATGACTCCCATATTTAGTTGAAAAGTAAAAACTGTCATGAAGCAGTAGTAACTGAAGGCAGTGTGTTTGTCTGACTCAAGTGAAGCCTACTTTGGATCTAGTTTTCTTGCTGTAATACATTTCCAGCTTTGTCACGTGTTTTTATTACAGATTGAAAAAAAGAAGGATCAGATTAAACCCACAGTACACTGTTTAGAGGACATAGGTAAAATAGCAATTTTGTGCAGATGTAATTCAACTTGTGAATTTACGAACTTTCACCTGTAGGTTTATTCTAAACTACATCTAATGGACTCAAAATAAAGATGGAATGAGAAATAAACCTTGATTAAAAATATTGGGTCAGATCCTCAGTGAGTGCAAATCAACACAACTCCATTGACATGAATAGTGTTATGTCAGTATACACCACTTGGGCATCAGGCCCATAAACACTAACATGTGGGATAACAGATGCTTAAAATAGAAGGCAGTGTTTGCTGTAAGATTACATTGTGTGTGTAAGTGCAAAGAAGGTGTTTGAGATTAGGCTACTGCATGGTGTTAGAAAGATAGAAAAGCAGGGAAGACAGAACACAAATTATGTATTTAACTATTATCAGAAATAAACTCCTAAGACTAATCATTGGAGGAGAGAACCAACAAACCTTCTAAAGCTATCTTTCTCTGGTTTATGATATGTTATTGATGAATCTCAGAGTGGACAATGTTCAGCTCTCCTCAGATCGAGAGAAGACTACCACAGCACAGGACCTCTGATGGGGGAGAAGTGAAGAATATGGGTTATTTTATTTGCTGTATATACTTTTAGCTTGGTGAACTGGTAGGGTTAGAGGGTAGTTGATCAGCGAGCCAGTTATGGTCCCAAAGGTGCATAAGCCATCTGAGATTGCCAAATCAAATCATGCACCGACTTAGTTCTTCTCCAGCAAAGAAAATGGGAAGAGTGAGGAATAGACAGAGCCTGGGCTTCACCCTAGGGATCTACTGGTCAGTGCAGATGATCCAGTGCAAGGTGGGCATATTAAGTGGCTTTTGGCAAAGTCCAGCGGCACATTGAATTTGCTAGAACAAGGAAGATGCAGGAGAGAAGCTTTGATTTAACTCCACTTTTGGGATGGCACAGTTTACACATCAACTGATTTCCAGGGCTGTACCTAAGGACACAATCTAATCCTTAATGTCCTTGTTATTTGAAATATAATTTCTAATATATAGTGGAAGAATATTATCTAGCTACAACTTTTGGTTAACATAAGAATATATAAAATATGTTCCCCTAAAGATGTAATTTTCTCGACACTAACTCATTACATACAAATTTTCATTGGAAAAATGAAAAAAAATAACAACCCAGAAAAAAATTGCAAAACTTAAAAGTTGACTGTTTTCCAAAAAACAATTAAGCACAGGTGATAATTTATTAGACACTAAGATTTATGTATTACATATCAGAAACTGACAAAATGTAAACAGCTGAAAATATCGTGCACCTTACTTAATCATGCTGTTGCTGTTTTGCTAAGCTGGCTTTAAGTAAAGTGTAGCACAGTCAGTGATACAAATGAACAGCAGAGTAATCCTGAATGTTATCATCTCATTGTTTGGATAAAATATTGGCAACCTAAGTGAAAAATGTATGCCATACTGCACTGCTGTTTACTGGCCAGTGGAGCAACCTAAAGTAGCCTAAGGTATCAGAGAAGACATCACATGACCTGTCACTGACTTATGAATCTATATTAGCCTTGTGAATTGAATCCCTTATTTAGTTTTGCTTTTTATTCCCCTTAATCTTAAAGCCAGCTGTAAACAACAAATACTAAAGAAGAGAAATAGCTGTTAAAATTTCACTAGCTGTAATGATGATCATTGTTCAGTTTAAAGAGCCACAAGAAGTAAATTGTCACTCTTTCCTCTCCATGCTTAATACAGGCTGTGAAAATCCTTTGGAGGGACCAATGAAATTAAATTATTCAGTCTGTTTCTCAATAAAATATGTTTATGTAGAACAAAACTCTTGTCTTCACATATTTCATATTCTTTGTTATAATTACTTGACTCCTTCAGAGAGAGAGAGCAAATTTAAGTGATTCACAACTTTTTACAAAAATTAATTGAACTGTATGTGCGTGTCTCTCTCTCTCTCTCTGTAACACATACATAATACAACTACATTAAAGCAAGGAAATGAAAAGTTAAGCCACTCCTTTGCCATCAGTCATGCACTTTATCATTACAAGTACTGTATACCACATACAACTTTAATTCTGTTCCTCTTTTGTCATTCTGCCCACACCACTTACTGTTTGTTTGGAGTTTTTTGTTATATATTAGTAATTGTGAATGCTTGGTGCAGTAGCTGGCTGTATTGGAAAAGACTTGCTTGGAAAAGGGGATAATGTAAGGCTAGCAAACCTACAAGATATCTGATGACTGAGAAAAGCCAAAGAACTTTATTATTGACAAAGTTCCTAACAAGCCAAAAAGTGTGCCTCATGCCTAGCTATATTTGGTATTCATCAACAGCAGGAAACTGCCTGAAAAATGTCATCTTTGTGTAACATGCTTCTGTCACTCAGTTTGGAAAAAAAATAAAGTACGCCCACATCCATCTACTGAAAAAGCCTTGCAAGTTATAGTCTAAGGATTTTATGATGGTATATCACCTATTAGCCAAATGTCACCCATCTCCTTTTCTCCTATTGCTGATTTAAAAGGTTGCAGGAAACAGCCCCCTGCCTCCCAGTTTCAGATTGTTCTTTCTCACTCCCTTTCCTTACCTACAGTACGGTAATCATGATGGGTGTGTGGAAGGAATCATCTGTGCAGCTCAGGCATCCCTCCTGGCCGTATCTTCCCTCCTCGTACATACTGCTGTTTGCACGAATGTTGTATGGATTTAGTCGAGAGAATGAGTGAATCCTAAACCACTCTTCTAGTCTATTCCTTCCCCCATACCCTTCTATCCCGAGCTTATCAAACACATACAGCCATATCTAGGGCAGCCAGACAAACATTCCCACTCATTCATGCAAATAAAGGTTCCTTCCCAAATGTATGGACAAATAGTAACCAATACGCACCAATGTTAATGGAAAAGTAAGCCAGTCCAAAATAAAAATCCCTTCCAAATTTGCAAAAAATGTGTTTAAATCATTTGATCCACTATTCTCACAGTTATACAAATATTAGTCCTTAAAATGAAGGCCTGAGTCATGTAATGAGCTCTGCATGGGTGGACTTCTGTACTCTTATAGGGCCTCATTGACTTAATTGGGGCAAGGTGGGTTCCATTGCCACATCAGAGCTTAGGTGTGAGGAGGCTTTGTACATTAACATAAGAACATAAAAACGGCCGTACCGGGTCAGACCAAAGGTCCATCTAGCCCAATAGCTGTATACCGACAGTGCCAATGCCAGGTGCCCCAGAGGGAATGAACCTAACAGGCAATGATCAAGTGATCTCTCTCCTGCCTTCCATCTCCATCCTCTGATGAACAGAGGCTAGGGACACCATTCTTTACCCATCCTGGCTAATAGCCATTTATGGACTTAGCCACCATGAATTTAGCCAGTTCCCTTTTAAACATTGTTATAATCCTAGCCTTCACAAGCTCCTCAGGTAAGGAGTTCCACAAGTTGACTGTGGGCTGCTTGAAGAAGAACTTCCTTTTATTTGTTTTAAATCTGCTGCCTATTAATTTCATTTGGTGACCCCTAGTTCTTGTATTATGGGAATAAGTAAATAACTTTTCCTTACCCACTTTTTCAACATCACTCATGATTTTATATACCTCTATCATATCCCCCCTTAGTTTCCTCTTTTCCAAGCTGAAGAGTCCTAGCCTCTTTAATCTTTCCTCGAATGGGACCCTTTCCAAACCCCTAATCATTTTAGCTGCCCTTTTCTGAATCTTTTCTACTGCTAGAATATCTTTTTTGAGGTGAGGAGATCACATCTGTACACAGTATTCGAGATGTGGGAGTACCATGGATTTATATAAGGGCAATAATATATTCTCAGTCTTATTCTCTATCCCCTTTTTAATGATTCCTAACATTCTGTTTGCTTTTTTGACTGCCTCTGCACACTGCATGGACATCTTCAGAGAACTATCCACGATGACGCCAAGATCTTTTTCCTGACTCATTGTAGCTAAATTAGCCCCCATCATATTGTATGTATAGTTGGGGTTATTTTTTCCAATGTGCATTACTTTACATTTATCCACATTAAATTTCATTTGCCATTTTGTTGCCCAATCACTTAGTTTTGTGAGATCGTTGAAGTTCTTCACAATCTACTTTGGTCTTAACTATCTTGAGTAGTTTAGTATCATCTGCAAACTTTGCCACCTCACTGTTTACCCCTTTCTCCAGATCATTTATGAATACATTGAATAGGATTGGTCCTAGGACTGACCCTTGGGGAACACCAGTAGTTACCCTCTCCGTTCTGAGAAGTTACCATTAATTCCTACCCTTTGTTCCCTGTCTTTTAACCAGTTCTCAATCCATGAAAAGACCTTCCCTTTTATCCCATGACAGCTTAATTTACGTAAGAGTCTTTGGTGAGGGACCTTGTCAAAGACTTTCTGGAAATCTAAGTACACTATGTCCACTGGATCCCCCTTGTCCACGTTTGTTGACCCCTTCAAAGAACTCTAATAGATAAGTAAGACACGATTTCCCTTTACAGAAACCATGTTGACTATTGCTCAACAGTTTATGTTTTTCTGTGTGTCTGATAATTTTATTTTTGTTTCGACTAATTTGCCTGGTAGGGACATTAGACTTACCAGTCTGTAATTGCCAGGATCACCTCTAGAGCCCTTTTTAAATATTGGTGTTACATTAGTTAACTTCCAGTCATTCTTACTTCATCTGCTGTAAAACTGAATACAAATATTTAAAATGATAAATAACAAATATAGCAAAAATGTTTCTGAAGTTTGGACACTGCATATAAAATATATAATGCTGGGAGTGGAGTACTTAAATGGTGACTGGTAGTGGTGTTGGTGAAGGATAACAGAACTCTTAAATTCATGGCATATTCGGGCATAATAAATAGATGGGTAAAACTCTGCTGAGCATTGTTCATGGTTTTCAGAGCCGCTGATGTGTAAAAGCATCAGAGGTGTCTGACCATGGAGAAAAACTTCTCACTTCATATGTATGACTCAGCATGTGTCAGTTTCTTCTCATTCTACAGCAGTCACAACAACATGCTACATGTACAGGGTTGAAAAAGTCTAAAGTAAACGCTTTGTAAAAACATTGACATGCTTGCTGAGTAGTTTTCCATTTGGTCTCTGTATATTGACTTTATTACTGCTGATAATGGGACAAATGTGTTGTGTGCTCTGAAGGGTGGGGAATTGGCTGTGCATGCTGTCAAGGATGGAACACTTGTGCATGTGCCCTGCTTTGCACATTGCCCAAATTGGCTTGCTTATGTTTTCCTAGGCTAACAGTACAGTGCGGGAAAATATGACGGCTTTTGAAATCCATGTGTGTAATAAATTCACCACTTTTTGCCTGGTTCTGAACTGATGGTAGGAACCAGATAGCAGTCTGACCCTAGTGAGTGATTGGTTTTTGTTTTAAACAAAGCTGTTATGTTCATGGCAAACAGAGAGATAAGAACAAAATACTCTTGCTGGAAGGTTCTAGTAATGCTACTTTATTTCTTAGAGTTCAGAACGATAATGCATAAGAACCTCAAAACATAGAGAGACAGACACGCAAAGAAGGCTGCTCCCTAAGACAGAAAGGCAAAACCCACATCACCTTACCACAGGCTGGCTGTTGGCAAAATGACTGCTACTAGGCCCACATTTCACCCTTCCCTACAGAGCCCCTTACACTGCAACCAAGACCAGGGAAACCCCTGAAATGTAAAGTAATAGATTACAATTTAACACCATTTTTAACACACTACAAAAACAAAGTAATTTTCCTGTTAGTGCCCTTTTCAAACCTGTGTACATACCAGTCATGTGAGAAAATACGCTGTCTGTATTAGTATAATGTTCTTGAAACATAAAATGTATGAAATAGAATTTTTAAAATGTCAAAAATATCCTTAATACAATATAAAATTACTGAAAGTCTAGAATAGTCCCATATCTGTTATGTATTAAAACCATTTACATTTATTTTGTTTGTTTTGTTCCCCTCCGCTTAATATATTATTGCTTAATATTTGGTCACATTAAAAGAAAATTAGGCCATGTCAGAAGCCATCACTAATTCCAATGAGGTCAGCTGAAGGGAGCTAGAGTTGAACTACGGGAGAGAAGATGCTAGCAGCATCAAAGAATGGGCACTTGCAGGAAGTGTTGGCAGTATCAGAGGCGGGCAGGGACCCATAACAGCCTTCTGTCTCTTTATGGTGTTCCTAGCAGAAGAGCATTTTGTTTGTACTCTTCCTCAACAGCCACTCCAGATAAGTATTTTGCAAGGACATTGAGGGAGAGATGGTGGAGATGACCAGATGGTAGGGATAGTGTTAGTATGAATGTGGAAAGTACCTCTAGTATTTATAAAACAATGTACTGACTGCCGTCTGGATCAAGAGCAGGGCAAGAAACTCGCCTTCAGGTACAAATAATTCCTTCAGTTGTAAGATATTACCTGCAGTTCCTAGCCATAGAGGTCAGTTTCAGGAGCCTTCCATCGTATGGCTTTAATACATTTCTCCCATCATTCACACATGTATGGTAATGTGAGAGCCATAGGGTAAGTAAAGATAAAATAATTCTTAGGCATTGCACCATGGATTATACACAACATCTCAATTTTTTGCATGTTGTTTGAAATCATCACTCCTTTTTGCTTCTTGTAGAAGAGTGTCAAGTTTGTCCTCAAACTGAAGGTCATGATGAATACATTTGCACTTTAATTTTTTTTTATTAAGCTCCATAAATGGGAAAATATCTTTGAAACCAGCTCTTACTCATAATTTTAGCTTGCTTAATCTATCAATTTATGGCTCATTAAGATAAGAAATGACAGGCCTGGAAATAAATGACTTTCTTTTCTTTGCAATTACTTATACCATAAAGCACTCAGTTATTTAGTCTTAGGGTACTTCCTCCAAAATGTCAAGTTAGTGGAAAACTGTCATAGAGAGAATAATCCCAGTGAAAATACAAAATCAATAGTGATTTGCTTTCCAGTGACATAATAAACAATATCTCAGAGCCCCTCCATACATCAAACTCTCATTGTGTTAAATGGGAGTTAGGCTCTGACATTCGGACCATGCTGGATGAGTGGTAAATAAATATTACATAGACTCATAGACTCATAGACTCTAGGACTGGAAGGGACCTCGAGAGGTCATCGAGTCCAGTCCCCTACCCTCATGGCAGGACCAAATACTGTCTAGACCATCCCTAATAGACATTTATCTAACCTACTCTTAAATATCTCCAGCAATGGAGATTCCACAACTTCCCTAGGCAATCTATTCCAGTGTTTAACTACCCTGACAGTTAGGAACTTTTTCCTAATGTCCAACCTAAATCTCCCTTGCTGCAGTTTAAGCCCATTGCTTCTTGTTCTATCATTGGAGGCTAAGGTGAACAAGTTTTCTCCCTCCTCCTGATGACACCCTTTTAGATACCTGAAAACTGCTATCATGTCCCTTCTCAGTCTTCTCTTTTCCAAACTAAACAAACCCAATTCCTTCAGCCTTCCTTCATAGGTCATGTTCTCAAGACCTTTAATCATTCTTGTTGCTCTTCTCTGGACCCTCTCCAATTTCTCCACATCTTTCTTGAAATGTGGTGCCCAGAACTGGACACAATACTCCAGTTGAGGCCTAACCAGCGCAGAGTAAAGCGGAAGAATGACTTCTCGTGTCTTGTTTACAACACACCTGTTAATGCATCCCAGAATCATGTTTGCTTTTTTTGCAACAGTATCACACTGTTGACTCATATTAAGCTTGTGGTCCACTATGACCCCTAGATCTCTTTCTGCCATACTCCTTCCTAGACAGTCTCTTCCCATTCTGTATGTGTGAAACTGATTGTTCCTTCCTAAGTGGAGCACTTTGCATTTATCTTTATTGAACTTCATCCTGTTTACCTCAGACCTTTTGTCCAATTTGTGCAGATCATTTTGAATTTTGACCCTGTCCTCCAAAGCAGTTGCAATCCCTCCCAGTTTGGTATCGTCCGCAAACTTAATAAGCGTACTTTCTATGCCAACATCTAAATCGTTGATGAAGATATTGAACAGAACCGGTCCCAAAACAGACCCCTGCGGAACCCCACTTGTTATACCTTTCCAGCAGGATTGGGAGCCATTAACAACTACTCTCTGAGTATGGTTATCCAGCCAGTTATGCACCCACCTGATAGTAGCCCCATCTAAACTGTACTTTCCTAGTTTATCTATAAGAATATCATGCGAGACCGTATCAAATGCCTTACTAAAGTCTAGGTATATCACATCCACCGCTTCTCCCTTATCCACAAGGCTCGTTATCCTATCAAAGAACGCTATCAGATTAGTTTGACACGATTTGTTCTTTACAAATCCATGCTGGCTATTCCCTATCCACCTTCCAAGTGTTTGCAGATGATTTCTTTGATTACCTGCTCCATTATCTTCCCTGGCACAGAAGTTAAACTAACTGGTCTGTAGTTTCCTGGGTTGTTTTTATTTCCCTTTTTATAGATGGGCACTATATTTGCCCCCTTCCAGTCTTCTGGAATCTCCCCCGTCTCCCATGATTTCCCAAAGATAATAGCTAGAGGCTCAGATACCTCTTCCATTAACTCCTTGAGTATTCTAGGATGCATTTCATCAGGCCCTGGTGACTTGCAGGCATCTAACTTTTCTAAGTGATTTTTTACTTGCTCTTTCCTTATTTTATCTTCTAAACCTACCCTCTTCCCGTAAGCATTCACTATACTAGACATTCCTTCAGACTTCTCAGTGAAGACCGAAACAAAGAAGTCATTAAGCATCTCTGCCATTTCCAAGTCTCCCGTTACTGTTACCCCCTCCTCATTGAGCAGTGGGCCTACCCTGTCCTTAGTCTTCCTCTTGCTTCTAATGTATTGATAAAAAGTCTTCTTGTTTCCCTTTATTCCCATAGCTAGTTTGAGTTCATTTTGTGCCTTTGCTTTTCTAATCTTGCCTCTGCATTCCTGTGTTATTTGCCTATATTCATCCTTCGTGATCTGACCTAGTTTCCATTTTTTATATGACGCCTTTTTATTTTGTAGGTCACGCAAGATCTCAAGGGTAAGCCAAGGTGGTCTTTTGCCACCTTTTCTATCTTTCCTAACCATCGGAATAACTTGCTTTTGGGCCCTTAATAGCGTCCCTTTGAAAAACTGCCAACTTTCCTCAGTTGTTTTTCCCCTCAGTCTTAATTCCCATGGGACCTTGCCTATCAGCTCTCTGAGCTTACCAAAATCCGCCTTCCTGAAATCCATTGTCTCTATTCTGCTGTACTCCCTTCTACCTTTCCTTAGAATTGCAAATTCTATGATTTCATGATCACTTTCACCCAAGCTTCCTTCTACTTTCAAATTCTCAACAAGTTCCTCCCTATTGGTTAAAATCAAGTCTAGAACAGCTTCCCCCCAGTAGCTTTTTCAACTTTCTGAAATAAAAAGTTGTCTGCAATGCAGTCCAGGAACTTATTGGATAGTCTGTGCCCCGCGGTGTTATTTTCCCAACATATATCTGGATAGTTGAAGTCCCCCATCACCACCAAATCTTGGGCTTTGGATGATTTTGTTAGTTGTTTGAAAAAAGCCTCATCCATCTCTTCCGCCTGATTAGGTGGCCTGTAGTAGACTCACAGCATGACATCACCTGTGTTTTTTACCCCTTTTAGCCTAACCCAGAGACTCTCCACCCTTCCGTCTCCTATGTCCATCTCCACCTCAGTCCAAGTGTGTACATTTTTAATATATAAGGCAATACCTCCTCCCTTTTTCCCCTGTCTATCCTTCCTGAGCAAACTATACCCATCCACACCAACATTCCAGTCGTGTGTATTATCCCACCAAGTTTCAGTAATGCCAATAATGTCATAGTTGTATTTATTTATTTGATCTTGCCTCCCAGCTTTGCCCTGATCCTCCTTCCTCTCTGCCATTATAGTCCGTGCTCCCTCCTGTTTCCAACCCATCTCCCAGGTCTTGTTCCCCACTTACCTGTGGGCTTTGCTCACCTGTCCCCGTCGAACCTAGTTTAAAGCCCTCCTTACTAGGTTAGCCAGTCTGTGCGCAAATAAGGCCTTTCCCCGCTTCGAAAGGTGAACGCCATCTGTTCCTAGCAGTCCTTCCTCAAATAGCATCCCGTGGTCGAGGAAGCCAAAGCCCTCCTGGTGACACCATCTTCGCAGCCAGGCATTCACCTCCACGATGCATCTGTTTCTGCCCGGACCCCTACCTTCAACAGGAAGAATCGAAGAGAATACCACCTGCGCTCCAAACTCCTTAACCCGTACTCCCAGAGCCCTGTAGTCACTCTTGATCTGCTCAGCGTCACACCTCGCAGTATCATTTGTGCCCACATGGATGAGTAGCATGGGATAGTAGTCAGAAGGCCGGATAATCCTCGACAAAGCCTCTGTAACATCTCGGATATGGGCCCCTGGCAGGCAGCATACCTCCCGGGATGAACGGTCAGGGCGACAGATGGGTGTCTCCATCCCCCTCAGCAGAGAGTCTCCAACCACCACTACATGGACTATTGTGATGGCTTCCTTTGGCACTGATCATTGGAGTATTTCATGCAACCAAGGAAAGAAAGGTGGCAAAAGGAAAATTATTGAAAAATCTTCCTTTTTATTCTGCACTGTGGTTCACTATTGTATGTTCTGCACTTGATCCATGCACAGAACTCACGCTGATATCAGCAGGTTTTTTCCTGCACAGAATTCACAATACAGATTCATTGTATTGATGAAGGAGAAGTTTTCCCTTATTACGTAAAGAAACAAAGAGACTTTGGGCTAGATACTCAGTGGGGGTAGCTAAGTGTACTTCAGTGGAGCTATGAATGTCACAGTTTCAAAGTAACTGCACCTGTATTCCTCCACTGTAGTCCACTCCAGGAATGGCCAATCAGGGTCTGAGACCTCCAGCAGTCACCTGTTTCTGGGTAGAGAGCTGTGTCACGCTTCCTTCGGACCAGGGATTTAAAAGCTGCACAGAACCCTGCCAGATACTGAGATAATTTTTAGACAGACTGGCTTGCAGGAGCTATCACTTTGTGGACAATGACCAGCGTGTGACAGCAGTTCCAAGTTACCATACAGCTCTTCCAAAGCAAAGTACATTTATTTATAGGGCAAAAGCATTACAGAGAAAACATAAAAAAAAAAATAAACAGTGTCACATGCATGCTAAAGACTTACCAGAAGTTACCCCTCTTCAGTTCTAGCACAGGACTCTGAGGGGTGGCAGTCTTTCAAAACTCTCATCAGGGTTTGCTCTCTTGGTTACTAGTTCATGTCAGGTTTCAGATCAAGAACAAGAATTCCCTTAGGCCATTTCAGCAATTTCTGTATACAGTCTCTGCTTTTGATCTCTGGCTTCCTGTAACAGGTAATCACCAGTCAATGGTCTTCTCCTTAGGGCAAAGCTTAAAAAGGCTAGGTTTTTGCATAACCAAAGTTGGAGAATATGCATTCCAGATTCTGCAGGAAAAACACCCCCAGTAGGCCAGGAACACACAGCTACACATCACCTGTATTGATATACAGGGCTATGAATATTCCAAAGCCTATCTAATGTAATGGCTTTTTGAGGGTTTCATGCTTTAAACTTAAACTACAATTTGGTCCTCAAAGATGCTGCATGTGGTCAGAATCCTGATTTACACTAGCTGAGGACTGGGCCATTTACTATAGTTCAAATGATCCCATCCTCATCCCTGAGGGCTTGATTCTGAGATTGGGGTCAGGTGGGCAGACCTCTGCATCCATGAAAAGCCACAGTGACTGCAGACATGTTCCATGTGAGTATAAGGATCTTTGGGTGAGACTTTGATGACAGAGTCAGGGTCAACATTTCTATGCATGAAACAAAATATTTATAGCTGACTGGTCACATAGTGTGAAGTTTTCTAAGGGGCAAGCTAAAGGGGAGTTATGTGTCAGCTTCCAGTGAAAGGTGCCTGACTCCCAGTCCTCTTTGCCCACTTATTTGCTACCTAGTTTACCCACACAAACCTATTTCTGTAGACACGTGCAATAACTAACATGGCTAAGTTTTTCATGAACAGGTTTAGGAGCCACTCTGAAAATATGGCCCTATGTGAGATTTTGCTAAAATTTTATAATCGACTGACTGTAACACTGGAATTACAATGTAATTGAACAGTAAAGTCATATTTGATAGTACAGAAGTTAGTGTGTGCAGGGGCAAAGCCCAGCTTCACAGACAGACCATGAGATGACAAACTATTTAATTCAGTAGAAAAGGTTTACAGCTCTCCCATTCTGAAGCATAGATCAATGGTGTATTGTGGAACTTTTAACACACAATACTTTTTAGAGCCAAAGGTGGCTAACCTTCTTTAAATGTTCATCACAGAAGCAATCAGATACCAAATACACACCTTTACAAAAGCAGTCTGGCTCTTTCACAAAGCAAGCAATGTACTTAAGAAAGAATGCTATAATAGCTTTCCTGCTAAGCATTATACAACCTGTCTATTATTACTTGGGTCCTTTTTTACTATAGGTATTTTAGCCTTTAAAAAGATATTATCAGTTTAATTAAACATTTATCAAAATTTCCTTTGCTTAAATTCAGGAACTCAAAAACCAAACATCTTACAATGTAAATTAGATACTGAAAATATGTCTAATTTGAGGTTTATTCGTAATAAAAGGCCCACATTTAGTGAACCAGTGAATGTATTGTTGTTGGAGCTGGAAACTTTATTTGGCTTATCAGTGATTGAAAACAAATTATCTCTTGAAGGTAGTGAGCTTAGATTTCCAGGTTTACTGCTCCTTGCCTAGTAGCCTCAGCTGGTTTCATGGAAGATACTATTAATTATGGGCTAGGTCTGATCCAAAAATTGTTGAAGCCAACTGGAGTCTTTACACTGACTTAAGTGGCTTTGGATCAGGCTCTTAAGGAGGTGATGAGTGCCCTCAACTCCTCTGACCTTGCAAAAAAAGCATTCAGCCCCTCTCAGGACCAGGCTCTGCCATATGCACACACATGCAAAACAGAGGACCAGACCCTACATTTCATTTAAAAAACTATTTACATTTAGAATGCACGCATGGGAGAAAAAACAAAAAAACAAGTTACTTCCCGCCACTTCACGCAGCACCCACTGGCTGGGAACAGCAAACTGCAGTGACTGGGAGCTCGGGGGGGTGCTGTGAATAGTCAATGTCAACAAAATGTCTCATGGCCCGTAATCAGATTACCCTGATGAGCCTGTGGGCCGCAGGTTGCCCACCACTTCTCCAGAGGTTTTCATTTCTCTTGTCATGGGGTGCCTTGCCCCTTTAAGAGGGAACCACAGCAGCCCTCTGTGACTAATTAGCTACCTCCCACTACAGCTTGTTTAGCTCATTTGGTCCCACCTGGAGCCAGCTCAGTTTGTTGTCATTCCCAGCTGGGTAGGGAGTAGGAGCTTCTCATAAATAAAGGCGCTCAGGGTAAAATAAAGAGGAAACTATAGTGGGAAAGGGGCATTTCTTGGTAGGATCACCTATATGAGAGAGGGGAAGTTGCCTGCAGCAGGGAAGTTTAGGTAGGGTCAACCATAAAGGACTGCTAGAGTTCTCAAATGAAGAAAAGCTTTAGAGCAGTCTGCTGCATGTTCCCTTGGGGGGGGCTGAGAGTTGCCTAATAAAGGAACAAAAAAGTGCTGCTGGGAGAAACTGAGAGATGCTCTGAGGAATTGCCTTGAAGTCTGCTGCTCTATCTGAGGGACTGAATAATGGAATGGAGGGAAGCCTAGGTTAGATTTAAAGAGAGATGAGAGAGATACTAATTAAGTGAGACTATTGCTAACCCCAGGACTGCCTGTTTGTCTTTCTGAATTTATCAGGTGATGCTGGGGAAATCCACTGGTCCCTAACCAGAAGGATGAACCGTGAGAGAAGTAAGAAAAGACTGGGTGGACTGCAAATCACAAGAATCATGTGAGAACTTTTTAAGTTATATTTGGACTTCTCTTTAATGCTATAGTTGGGTAAGGGATTCTTCCTGTTGAAGGTAGGGGTCCGGGCAGAAACAAATGCAGGCCACCTAATCAGGCGGAAGAGGTGGATGAGGCTTTTTTCAAACAACTAACAAAATCATCCAAAGCCCAAGATTTGGTGGTGATGGGGGACTTCAACTATCCAGATATATGTTGGGAAAATAACACCGCGGGGCACAGACTATCCAATAAGTTCCTGGACTGCATTGCAGACAACTTTTTATTTCAGAAAGTTGAAAAAGCTACTAGGGGGGAAGCTGTTCTAGACTTGATTTTAACCAATAGGGAGGAACTTGTTGAGAATTTGAAAGTAGAAGGAAGCTTGGGTGAAAGTGATCATGAAATCATAGAATTTGCAATTCTAAGGAAAGGTAGAAGGGAGTACAGCAGAATAGAGACAATGGATTTCAGGAAGGCGGATTTTGGTAAGCTCAGAGAGCTGATAGGCAAGGTCCCATGGGAATTAAGACTGAGGGGAAAAACAACTGAGGAAAGTTGGCAGTTTTTCAAAGGGACGCTATTAAGGGCCCAAAAGCAAGTTATTCCGATGGTTAGGAAAGATAGAAAAGGTGGCAAAAGACCACCTTGGCTTACCCTTGAGATCTTGCGTGACCTACAAAATAAAAAGGCGTCATATAAAAAATGGAAACTAGGTCAGATCACGAAGGATGAATATAGGCAAATAACACAGGAATGCAGAGGCAAGATTAGAAAAGCAAAGGCACAAAATGAACTCAAACTAGCTATGGGAATAAAGGGAAACAAGAAGACTTTTTATCAATACATTAGAAGCAAGAGGAAGACTAAGGACAGGGTAGGCCCACTGCTCAATGAGGAGGGGGTAACAGTAACGGGAGACTTGGAAATGGCAGAGATGCTTAATGACTTCTTTGTTTCGGTCTTCACTGAGAAGTCTGAAGGAATGTCTAGTATAGTGAATGCTTACGGGAAGAGGGTAGGTTTAGAAGATAAAATAAGGAAAGAGCAAGTAAAAAATCACTTAGAAAAGTTAGATGCCTGCAAGTCACCAGGGCCTGATGAAATGCATCCTAGAATACTCAAGGAGTTAATGGAAGAGGTATCTGAGCCTCTAGCTATTATCTTTGGGAAATCATGGGAGACGGGGGAGATTCCAGAAGACTGGAAGGGGGCAAATATAGTGCCCATCTATAAAAAGGGAAATAAAAACAACCCAGGAAACTACAGACCAGTTAGTTTAACTTCTGTGCCAGGGAAGATAATGGAGCAGGTAATCAAAGAAATCATCTGCAAACACTTGGAAGGTGGATAGGGAATAGCCAGCATGGATTTGTAAAGAACAAATCGTGTCAAACTAATCTGATAGCGTTCTTTGATAGGATAACGAGCCTTGTGGATAAGGGAGAAGCGGTGGATGTGATATACCTAGACTTTAGTAAGGCATTTGATACGGTCTCGCATGATATTCTTATAGATAAACTAGGAAAGTACAGTTTAGATGGGGCTACTATCAGGTGGGTGCATAACTGGCTGGATAACCATACTCAGAGAGTAGTTGTTAATGGCTCCCAATCCTGCTGGAAAGGTATAACAAGTGGGGTTCCGCAGGGGTCTGTTTTGGGACCGGTTCTGTTCAATATCTTCATCAACGATTTAGATGTTGGCATAGAAAGTACGCTTATTAAGTTTGCGGACGATACCAAACTGGGAGGGATTGCAACTGCTTTGGAGGACAGGGTCAAAATTCAAAATGATCTGGACAAGTTGTAGAAATGGTCTGAGGTAAACAGGATGAAGTTCAATAAAGATAAATGCAAAGTGCTCCACTTAGGAAGGAACAATCAGTTTCACACATACAGAATGGGAAGAGACTGTCTAGGAAGGAGTATGGCAGAAAGAGATCTAGGGGTCATAGTGGACCACAAGCTTAATATGAGTCAACAGTGTGATACTGTTGCAAAAAAAGCAAACATGATTCTGGGATGCATTAACAGGTGTGTTGTAAACAAGACACGAGAAGTCATTCTTCCGCTTTACTCTGCGCTGGTTAGGCCTCAACTGGAGTATTGTGTCCAGTTCTGGGCACCGCATTTCAAGAAAGATGTGGAGAAATTGGAGAGGGTCCAGAGAAGAGCAACAAGAATGATTAAAGGTCTTGAGAACATGACCTATGAAGGAAGGCTGAAGGAATTGGGTTTGTTTAGTTTGGAAAAGAGAAGACTGAGAGGGGACATGATAGCAGTTTTCAGGTATCTAAAAGGGTGTCATCAGGAGGAGGGAGAAAACTTGTTCACCTTAGCCTCCAATGATAGAACAAGAAGCAGTGGTCTTAAACTGCAGCAAGGGAGATTTAGGTTGGACATTAGGAAAAAGTTCCTAACTGTCAGGGTAGTTAAACACTGGAATAGATTGCCTAGGGAAGTTGTGGAATCTCCATTGCTGGAGATATTTAAGAGTAGGTTAGATAAATGTCTATCAGGGATGGTCTAGACAGTATTTGGTCCTGCCATGAGGGCAGGGGACCAGACTCGATGACCTCTCGAGGTCCCTTCCAGTCCTAGAGTCTATGAGTCTATGAGTCTATAAGGTTGAAACCTGGGCATGGGAAAAAAAAAGGATGCGGTTTGGGGGTTATTTGGTGATGGTAGTGCTGGTGAAAGTGACTTTGGAAAGGCTGACGAGGTCTGTCAAAGGTTCTGACCCATTTTACCCCCCCTTTTAGAGAAGGGGTTTAGTTGTGACTGGGTTTTTCATTCAATTGACCTTCCTCAAACCTGCCTTCTGCATGATCTGGCCCAGAAACACTGCACACCCTTCCAAAGGGTAAAGGTGAAGTAAGATTGTATAATTTTGTATTTCTAAGAAATTGCCCTTTTAAGGCAAGATTATAGGCTATATTGCATGCCTTCAAGAGGACATTGCTTGTAGGACAATTCACAGGGCTTGTTTAGGTGAGCTGGGCAGTTGCCCTGGGTGCTGGCCTGGCCCCATTGCTGTGCTGCTTGGTCACTTTTTCCCCTCTTGATTGGCTGCTCTAGTGGGGTAGGAGGGTACATAAAACATTTCCCTCCCAGATGTCTAGCTGTCATGGTATATTTCCCCAGTCTGAACCTTAGAGTCCAAAAGTTGGGGTACCAGCATGAATTCCCCTAAGCTTAATTACCAGCTTAGATCTGATAGCTGCCACCAATCAGGACTTGGAGTGCCTGATACACTCTGGTCTCCCCCCCCCAAAACCTTCCCTGGGGACCCCCAAGACCCAGACCCCTTGGTGAGTACAGACTCAGTTCCTTTGAGCCTTACAAGGGGGAAAAATCAAACAGGTCTTAAAAAGCAAAACTTTTTTAATAAAAAGAGAGAGGAGAAAAAAAAAGCTGTCTCTGTAATTTAGATGGTAAAAGTTACAGGGTCTTTCAGCTTATAGACACTAGAAAGAAGCCTCCCCCCAGCAATATACAATTTAAAATACTTCCAGCAAACTACACATTTGCAAATATAGAAAACAATCCAAAGACTATAACCGCCTGTTCTACTTAATACTTACTATTCTGAATATATAAGAGACTGTAGCAGGGAGATTGGCAAGAAACCTGGTTGCACGTCTAGTCCCTTCCAGGACCCAGAGAGAACAAAGCAAAACCCAAAAACACAAACAAAGGCTTCCCTCCACTGAGATTTGAAAGTATTTTGTTTCCTGATTGGTTCTCTGGTCAGGTGTTCGGTTCACTGTTTGTTAACCCTTTACAGGTAAAAGAGACATTAACCCTTAACTATCTGTTTGACACTGACTGTGTATTCATGTGTTAGGGACAGCCAGATTCTGGCATTTAACAGTGGATCCCTCTGTGGACTCAGCACAGGAATAACTTGATGAAATTCTAGAACCTGTGCTCTACAGGAGGTCAGACTAGATCTAATGAAATTCCTGACCTCAAAATCTATGCATTGCCTCATGCTTGAAGATAAGAGCAAGCTCTGATATCTGATCACAGTTCATTCCCTGGTCTGCTCCTGGAGCTGTGCTAGCCTGTTAGGGGGCGTATTCCTTCACCCTCTTACTTCCCTGGTCCTTCTCACGTGAATAGAGAGCAACAATACCCGAAGTCCAAAGGCACAAACAATTCGATGTTTATTGGGGTGAACTTCCAGCAAGCATGATTCCCGTTTCCTTCCTTAGTGTCCCCCTTCCCAGCTCTGACACCACAGATCCTTGCCTGTGTCCCTGTTCCTGTTCCTATTTCCCCCTTTAGCAAAACATGATCCCAATTCCCCCAGTCCCTGTTCCCATACCCCCCCTTACTTCCTGTTTGACTGTAGACTATATAGTAAAACCTGAGTTTTTTGCTTAGCTATTCCTTAACCAATCATTTTACTGAAATTTAACTAACCAATCCTAACATTCTAACATGGTTATTTAACCAATTATATTCCACCACCTTCATTGGTTTACACCCAACAAAATTAATTATACAGCAGACAGAAACAATTACAGAACCAGACAGACTATGCAAATAAACATACAAAACAATATAGAAGTGAGGATTTCACAATTACATCTATACAGACATAAGGGTTTTCCAGCTGTGTCTACTGATAAGTGAGTTCTTGCAGACAGGATGCTATCTTCTAGGCTCTTAACTTTCTCTGGAGGATTGTATTCCTAATAACCCAATAGTACCTTATTTCAATGTGACTAGTTTGGAATGTGAGGATGTGACCATACACTTCCCAGCTTATGGCTGCCTAACTATATCTTAGCTGAAGGCCTTAGCATCACAGTAAGAGAAGGCCATTACACAGACAGTGATTTTGATTCTTTCTTTTATACCTCTATAACTAGCTAAGTGATAAGAATGCACCAAAATTCTTAAAGTATAGGCCTTTGCAGACAGGCCTGAATATCTATATCCTAACACTGCCCTTACTTTAAGCTGAGAGTAAAATCTCAACCTCGCTGTAAATAAGAACATTAAGTGTTTTGAAACCTTAACAGATGAGAACTTTTTAGTGTAGGCTGTGGCCCTGTGTCCTGAAAACAATGCAGAAAGATTGTCCATAAACAATAGATTGGAAATCTAGTTTGAAATTTCCATCTTGGTAATGAAACACTTTCCAAATGCGAGCATATTAATTCACGATAATCCTAGTTGCCAAACACTTAACAATGACTTCATTCCATTACTTACCTAGAATTGATCAACAATGTTTTCTTTTTCATCTGAAGGAGGTGATGGGGGAATAATTCTTATGGTATAGCAGGGAAACACCACTAGAAAGTGGAATCTAGCTCCAGATAGTCCAAATATACTTGAATATTATCATTATACAAGGGTAAAGTACCAGTAGATTGTCTAAACATAGATTATGGGTGTATATACATTAAAATAACATGGGGGGGGACATTTATTACTCTAAGAGGTCAGTAGTGTTGATGACATCGGTGCAATATAATGACTGATGAATATTATTTTGTATCTAGAATATTTCTTCCTAGTGAAGTAGTTAGGGTGGTCAGCATTATCCTAAGCAGAAATTATTGATTTTGAACTTGCTAAACTGTTCAGCTTTCTCCTGTATTCAATATTGCTTTTTGAAATGTTTCTATTCTATTGCTATATAGCAAGTTAACAAATGTTTGAAATACTAAATATCAGGGCAAATGTCCAAATTAGCTGTATGAAAGTTTTAATGAGTTGTGATTCTAAGCTGTCCCTTTACACACTGGCCTTTTCTTTTCCCCTTCCCACTCCCAGCACTGGCAATTAAATAGGTAAGGTTAAGGGGTGGAATAATGGCCTTTTTGAAGTCATGGGAGATTTCACCCAAGCATCTGTCATCTTGATTTAAAAAGTATTGTCTTGATCTACAAAATCAGCATTATAGGTTCTATCCAAACTGTGTGTGGTGTTTAAAAAAAAAAAAAGAAAAAAGAAAAAAAACCCTACATTGCCTTGTAGAGCACAGAGGTAATACTAAATGTGCCATGATAGTACTTGATGACCTTTTAAAATAAAGTATGTGGAATCACTCTGTTTTTATAAACCTTTTAAAATTAACACTTTTACTTACTAGTGTGTGGCCCAATTCTGTTGCCATTGAAGGCGATAGTGAAATGTGGGTTGAATTTAATGGGAGCCCAGTCTAGTCTAGAATATAAATTCACACTACGGCAATGTAACCAAATATATTTTTCAAGGTTGCAAGGAATCCTGGCTTTTTACAGGATTCTAATTGTGTTACAACTGTGAGCTCATGGACCACAGTTCATACCATTAAAAAGGAAAACTTAATCATAATAATCTCCAGTTATGTAATTAAGCAACACAGCAGTAAAAGCCTCACCCAAAGCCTACTGAAGTCAGAGGACAGAACCAACCGTTTCTGGTTGTGTGTGATGTGTCTCATCTTTCTCTCTCCCTCCCAACCTCCACCAACCTTATAACACCAGATACAAAATGGCATTCTCAAACTAAAAATTTGACTTATCACAGAGTGTCTTAAGATAGGGTGATTCTAATGATTATCTGGCCTTGAAAATATCAAATTGATATGCACATGCCAATCAAATTTGAAGTGACAGCTGAAATGCCTGCTGTGAAAGTAGCAGTCCATATTTTCCTATTTGTGCACACAGATGTTTGCATGCATAAGGGTGGCAATTGTACCAAGACATAGTTTCAGAAATTGACAACTTTCACCTCATCATTATACCATATAATAGTCTTACAACACTAGGGGAAACTAACCTTATTACTCTCATGTCAGTATGAAGATGCATTAAAAGCATGTTTGAATATACATATTGCTGTGGTAGATTAATGATCAGTCTTCAAGCTTTGATAACTTTAGCTGATCTCCCTATTAAGGACTGACAACTAAGGCATCTGTATTTGAATTCAAACCGTGCTTTAGGCAGCAACGTTTGAAAATCTTGTCCTTTTTTATTGTTCAAGACACTCTACAGTCTGAAGACAAAGATATCGTCACCCTGTCTGTACATATTCAAACATGTGTATGCATTTGCGCTCACACCTCTTTGTACTGCTGAAAAACGTAGGGCTGGATTGTGATACTCCTGTTCATTCTAAATAGTGCCTTATTCCTCAAATAGACCTCTTGACACCAACATATGTAACTTGTCCTGTATTTTTGCATCATTAGAGGTCTTGCAGGCATGCCATAGTGTGAAATACTCTAGAAGTATACATGTACAGCTTCCTCTCCCCCTTGAGAATAAAAAATATTGATTCCCCACCCCAATATTATCATCAGTTATGTTAATAAGTGGAAACAATGTAATGGCTTCATGTAGTATTAATGCACTAATGGATACTGTATGCCATACTCCCATTGTCATTCAAGCTGATAGTACATTTCATCTTTAATGGGTTAGAGTGTATATTATCCTCAACGTCAAAGTTTACTGCTACGTATGTGCTTTGTTATGTATGTTTGATACTTGACTATACTAAAGAAAAAACTACTGTGTAATACAATTTTTTGTATTGCATTGAATTGCTATATTTAGTTCTGATGAACAGTCAGTCACTCTTTTTCTTCAAATGTCTTTCACATAGGGCTCAATACTATGCATTTCTTGTGCAGTGGAAACTAGCACTGTGATCAACAATTCCAAAAACTATGCAAATCCACTGTCCAAAGCCCTACAGAGAAGCCCAGACCAGATGCAACAGGTGGCCTTTTTTTTTTTTTTTAAGGGGAGGGGCTGTATAGCTATTTGATGTCCTTGGTCTGAGTTAGGAAGGCAGTAGAAAAAAGTTCTTCACTGTGGAACTAATCTGAGTAGCAGCATGTGGGGCTACACAGAAGAGCTGGACAGAGAAGGTTGGGAGTATGGATTTAAGTGAGTCCTTTGGAGTATCTGAAATGTTCAGATAAGGTGTAGTTGCACTTCTGGTTTCCAGCTGGAATTGTGGAAATGCCACAAGCAAGGCTGCTTTTTGTGCAACTTCCACCTTAGACAAGTAGTAAAATTGCAGGCGATCTTAGGGGAGACCCTGTTCTTATGAGACTTTCATCCTAACTAGGCAGATACTTATTTATCTCAACTAAACCAGAATCCCAAATCACTAGATTTACTGTGCTTTGCCTTTACTCAACACTTGAATTGAATGAGAAATAGCAATTTGAGCATTTGGAAATGTTTAGTTTGCTGTCTTTCCATGTTTCACACTCTCTGGTCTTTCTCTTCAGGATATGAGGCAGATATTCCCCAATGGAGTGGACTTAGGAATTTCCAATATTTCCTGGAAATACCACAAGAGCTCTCACAAGAGGCTCAGATAGGCCTCTAAACTTAACTCATTGCTCTTGAATGCTGAATACTTTTGAGGTTCACACATTTTGCTATAATAGTTTAACTGCAAACTTCCACTCAGACAGCAAAATTGCTCATGGCAATCAAATCCGGAAGCAGGTCCTAGCACTTTCATGCTTGTAACAGTGTTTTTGTGTGTAGGTTTTTTTGCAGAGCAATTCATCCCGAGCCTGTATCCATATATTGACCTGACTATTTAAAATTGGTCCTTTTAAAATTGAGTGCGAGATTTTCAAAATAAGGATTTAGTGTTCCCTGCTGGGTGAATGGAAAGGGAGGTAAGAGGAAAGGATTTCCCTAATGGTTCAACAAAAGCACTTAGTAAGTAATTTATCATCAGCAAGTGCCAGCCTTATCTGAAACTCGACAGGCCTTTCTTCCATGATTCACCAGTGTTTGTGGTGACCTGCTGCTCATAGAGGAAAGAGGGCAGTGTAGTAAATCCAAACAGATATTCTCCAGCCATCGTGTCCCTTTGTAAAGTCCACTTTAATAAATGTATTTCTATTCCAAGCATTAATGTCAGAATACTTTTCATTTCTGATTTTTGTATCTCTATTTGCATATGAATCAATAGCAGACTTCTTTTTTACAGGTAACTGTAAGAAGTGAATTTACTTATTGATTGACATTATCAAGCTGTCAGGCAGACACTACAGCAGATAGAATTGCCTTTTGTGTTGATGTCTGCCAGGCTTTAACAGAGAAAGTGGTGTGCTTTTTGCTAGTGAGAGCTAATACACAGGAAGGTAATGGGTTTTTAAAAAAATGTTGTAAACCTTAATGGTGTTAGATCAATAATATGAGTAGTACAGGTAAAACGCTCTAACATATATTAAGACCTTCTTCAAAATAAAGCTTCTTGAAGGACTTTTTAGAATGTTTGGCATATCATCTCTACAACAAAATACTAATGGATCCAAGTTTGAAAAATAATGTGAATTGTCTGTCTTCAGTTTCAGAAATATGGGAACGTGTTTTAAGGAATATCTGTACAGCAGCTCTCAACTATGGCTTTAAGTCTAGTGTTCCACACTGAGTGTTCTATCAGCATCTGAGTCTTCAGGAGAAGTTGAAACTCCTTGTGGTTCAGCTAGTCAATTCTGCAAGGCTGTATAGTCTGCTCAAGACAGCATTCCTTCCTATTGCCTGTTGATTTGTACCCTGAAACAGTGTAGCTAAGCCTTGCATGTTAAAATTCATTAAACATGTTCTTTTGGGTCTCACCAGGCCTGTGATTTCTTGGATGTTGTGTTAAGTGCAAAAGAGACCACGGAGCTCTCTTACTGTCTTCCCGTGACGTTCTTATTTTTATCTCTGCCTCATGTCTGTGTGTCCCCTGGGCTTTGCAATTTATGCCATGTTTTAGCCTAGTGTATAAATGGCTCAGAGATTACACTTTACCAATGAGGTTTATAATGGATATGGCAGCACTGTTTGAGACTCGCATTTACTCACCTAGGGGAGTAGTTATTGGCCAAGAACCTCTGGTAGTTATGGTGAAAATGAGCACTACTGCAGTAATTTCTCATGAATGGGTCAGATAAAATAGATGAGATACAAAGTGATTGAAATCTTGTGGAGGTGAGGACAGGGAGACAAAGTGGTGGGGGGACTCTAGGTTGTCAGAAATAAGCATTCTGAACTTTTATGTAAGCCATATACTTTCAGGGTTATGTTTGTTTTTAGCTGAACTTAACCTCAGACCCTTTTGAGTTTCTTCTAAAACTAATCATTCCTTACTGAAGAAAATACCCTGATTAGAACATGACATCTTATTTAATGGTGGTTGGTACAATCACTGAAGACATTTTATGCTCTGCCAGAGCATAAAATTCCCTTAATACAATGTTTTATCTTGTAGAGTTGTACCCAAACCAAAACCCTGGCTCCCAAATCCCTTGAATGCCAGGAAAGTTTCAGTTGGAGTTTGTGGCATGAACTCTGATCTAGTTTCAGATTTGCCAAAGAAGCACATTACAATTTGGTATCCAAATATCGAGTTTGAATTCTGCTTTGCTTTCACATGCAACGTACTGCACACTAAGCAGACTAATAGCAACCTTGGAATTAGGCCAAACCATAAATAGTTCTGGTTGTCCTGATTACATCTGTATTACACATGTATTCTTTGGCCATGATTTTGCGTGTCCTCAGTGCAGTGTACACCTTATAAGATAGTCTTACCATTGCATGTGATAGTCTGTTAATGCTAAAATTGAGCAGTTAACACATGGGAAATGAAATACTGTGCCATAAGTATGGTCTATTTTCTATTCTTGGACAGATGGGCAAAACTATCATTCCCTAAAGACTTAGCTTTGTGATTACATCTCTTGTCACAGTAAATATAGGCTCTGTTCCATAATGGCACAGTGTAATGTTAACAAATATCACTTTGGAAAAGTAATCCAGTCCTGATTTTTTTTTTCCCCAAGTACTTTCATGATTGCAGGTATATGTAGCCACATAACATGGATTTTGCAATTGAGTGAGGGGGAGGGAATAATCCCTATGGGAAACTTGAATATAAATATTGTCGTAAAATGAATAGCACATGGACTTCGTCTTGTTCAAAGCCAGGGTTGGCACAGATTTCCTGTATGAGGTGCCAGCAATTTTTCTCTGCTCTCCTGTTCAATTCCAGTTGGAAAGCATTAATGAAAGTGTCCCACTGTGGGGTGTGTGTGGGTTTTTTAAAGTAACCATTTGCTTCACTTCACATATTTAAGAGAGTAGTAGCAGCTTCAGTTAAGTAAATCAAAATTATGGGGTATATTAAAGGTTGTGGCTGAATCCTTCAGTCCTATGAAAGGTTCTACCACCATATATAAAAGACAGGAATACAGCTCCACCTGGCTTGAAGCTCCCACTAATAAAATAGGCATATTCACTTGACTTCCTACCTTCAGCCTATACATTTTTTCCAAAGTTTCATTATAGTAATTTTTTTTGTTGTATTTCTACTATGGCAAGAAGCCCCTCTCTGGGGATTAGCACCATGACTACTTGATTTGCTTTGAATAGTTCCTGACTCCTCTCCCTCCCCCCCCCAATTTCATCGCTATCAGGTAAGGTCTCTGCTTGGAATAATTTACAATCTAAATAAAAATAGAAGGTAGAAGAAAGGAAATATACAGATTATACCTCTGTTTCCAACAGCAAGTAAAGTCCCATTCTGTCAAAGCACTTAAGCCCATGGTTGATTGCAGTAGTGCCATTCACATATTTACAGTTAAATCCCATCCCAGCAAAACACTTAATCATGTGTTTAAGGGGCTAGTCTACACTAAAGCACTACAGTGGTGTAGCTGCACCTTCTGAGTGGCATGAATTATACCGACATTACCTGTAATGTAGGCAAGCTCTTCTTTGCTCAGGGCATACAGGGAGTCTG
This sequence comes from Gopherus evgoodei, assembly GCF_007399415.2. Lineage (NCBI taxonomy): Eukaryota > Metazoa > Chordata > Testudines > Testudinidae > Gopherus > Gopherus evgoodei. Next base: position 29,499,088 of record NC_044333.1, read on the forward strand.
TGGCCCAGCAGGAAGCTGAACCCAGATCTCCTCAATCCTAGTCCAGTCCCTTGCCTAACTCGCCTTATCTACCTAGTACTTACTATTCTGAGTACATAAGAGCCTGTATCAGAGAGATTGGAGAGAAACCTGGTTGCACGTCTGATCACTCTCAGAACCCAGAGAGAACAATAACCAAAAACTAACAGCACACACAAAACTTCCCTCCCTCAAGATTTGAAAGTATCCTGTCCTCTGATTGGTCCTCTGGTCAGGTAACAGCCAGGCTCACTGATTTTGTTAACCCTTTACAGGCAAAAGAGATATAAAGTATTTTGTTTTATTAACTTCTACTATTTGTTTATGACAGGTGTATCCTAAGATTTTTCTGTTACATGCAAATACAGACCTTATTAAAGAAAAATAGCACCAAATTCCATCCTAGCGCGCACAAGCCTGTCGGTCAACACATGTGACCAAACCAAAACTCTTCTTCCCTCCAACACCTTGTCTTTTTTCAATCATATTTCTCTCTACTCATCCTTGTGCAAATGAATTCCCGTGTTTTGTGTTAAAGCAACTTGCATACTTGTCTCACTTACATTGGGCTGCAATTTCAATGAGGGACCAAAAGTGTAGCAAGGATCACCATCTGCATAGGCTCCCAGGCCTCAACACCTTTTCCCAGGTATACTGGTAGCAGGGAAGTTGAATGGCATAACAGTCTTTTCATTAGCTCTATCCTGTGGGAGGATTTCCTTTAGCCCCTTGTATGAACCTCCATGGACTAGTTAAACCAGCTTTAAAGCCAGATCGCATTGACAGTACAGCACAAAATGGCTGCACTACAGTGAAGGATTTGGATTATAATCTTCAAGTGATCAAAGCGTGGGTCATGGTAGTGAGTGCTATTTCTTGAGCTTTCTCAAGATGTAGTCAACAGATTCAAAGCTACTGATTTTAATTTCCTTAATGGACAGAGATCAACTGGTGGTTCCTTAGACACCAGTCCATCAAAGCATATAAGTACGTGCTTAAATTTAAGCATGTACTTAATCTCATTAAGTTTGTTACTGGATCAGGTCACAGATTAGTCCTAAACTATTAAGGGATTTGAAACTTGTTTAGAGAAGGGTTTATCCCCTAATCTCAAATCCAGAATTACTCCCTGCTTCACAACTTCAGAGGTTTTCAAGTGTGTGTTTGAACTTCATGACAAGGTCAAAAGAAAGACACTCAGTAGATTTAATTGGCAGTTATATATTTGTTGTTCCTACATAATATTACTGAGACTGCATAATAGTTCTATTCTCTTCCAGATAATTCTGGTGACTTATTGGACCTACGAAACTATACAGTGTCAAAAGAACCATCCAAATCTAGTTTAAAACCTGTTTGTTGGAATTGCTTATTTGCTTTGTCGAAAAAGTGCTTTGCTGCTCTAAAACAGTCAAATGACTGTTAACTTAAAATAAAATTAAAGAAAAAAATGAATGCATCTCTTAATGTAAACAGGAGAAGAAAAAAAGTGACTTCATCCTCATAGAATGAGTTATAAATTTTGTAGTAGTTGACACTGAGCAATTCTGCTATAACATATTACTGTTCAAGCAGCTCAGAAAGGTGCTCAAGATCTGATTATTCAAAAACAATTGCCTGTTGCCAGAATAACATGTCAGTTTTAGTCTTTGAATTTAACATGCAGAAACCCAAGGAAATGTAACGCTGTCTTTGAAAACATATTTGATACTCCTTTCAGAAATGACCTCAGAATGATATAGATATCAATCTATAAAGAAAACATTTTAGAGGTATAATATCTGATATTTAGACTACTTCAAGGGACAATATAGTTCCACATGGAATGTATGTGGAAAAACACTGTATAAAGAGTAATAGTAGATGCACTGAAGCTCAGTGGAACATGTTTATAGCATCTAGTTAGCATGCATTTATTGAGAATGATGTAGTAAATTAATTTGTGAAATGGCTTATTTAAAGTGCAAGAACAAGCATGTCCTCTGGGATGGATGTTCTTAAACTACCACACTCAAAATTAGGGAGCGATGGAAAATTTAGCTGCAATACAATTATCTTCCTACATTACAATGTTGAGTAGTAACATTGTTAGAGAGTCTGAGAAAATTAAGAGCCTGATCCTTCAAGGTTTTTGTATATATAAGTCCCGTTGATTTTATTATGAGTGCAAGCTCTTTTTTCTTTAAGTACTTAAAGAGAAAAAAATGCATTATATAATGTAAGTGTAGGAGAAATAACAGAGATTGTAGTTACTCTGGGGCTAAACTCAGTGGGAGTGCTTTACTTCAATTGCACTATTCAAGTTGCCCAATCTCTATTCCCACTAGTATGACTAACTCCTTCATATTTTTCCCTTGAAGCCAACTCAAAGCGGGAAGGAAGAGAAAGAGAAGAGTAAGTCAGCCTAAAGGTCAATGTGTTGGGAAGTTAAAGCAGATAAAACAGTGAGTATAATCAATTTTTGTAAACATAACTACAGAATAGTGACTGTGATAATCACAGTATTTTGTACGAACCCAGATTGGTGCTCCTTAAACAAGAGAATCCACTGACTTCAGTCTAACTTCAGTTTTCCTATTCAAGGTAGACTGAACCGGGTCCTATATCCATCTATTTCCATTCTTTGCCGATCAAATAACAATCCCAAAGAAACCATTTATTATCAGCAATTAATAAGCATGCTTTGAATTAACTCCTAGATGGAATAACGGATAATTTAAAAACAATCTTCTCCATTCTTTAATGCAACTGTCTTTAATATTAAATACTTGAAAAGGTAAGTTCAGTGTGTCCTGGAAACATGTCTCTAGCAACAGACTAGACCATCATAGTTAAAATATTCAATATTGTAAGTATAACTCATTTTAGATGTTGCTTGATTACTTAGAAAATCTGCCTTAGGCAGTGTTACTTGATTATTCTCTCTGTGGCCCACATGTAATCTTAATTATTTTAATGGGTGAATGATTAGAAGTATTATCGGGTACTTTGTTAGTGAAAACTTTCTTTCTTCATGAGGGATTACCATTACTGTAAATGCGTAATTCCACCCTGATAGGAACATAAGTGTTCTAGATGAATATAAATAGTTCCCTTTCCTCGTGTTTGTGATATTTGTTCAGTAGACACTAACCATAATTTTCGAGAAGTGTTATTTTTTTCTTACTATTAGACATTCTTATGGTGTATCACTGGGGTTGTGGGGTGGGAATAACGTTTTGGTCCTGCACATATAATAAGTTTCATTGATGTTACATTCAGATTTTCTCTGTTCCTTTGCAACTAGTTGCAGTTTTATTTTATTTTCTCCCCTCCTCCCTCTGATTTGTGTCATATCAATGATATACCATTAGCCTTGTACATGAAAATGCCTCAAAGTACAAATGAATGCAGAATATGGAAAGATAAAGTATTCTAAAATTTCATTCCAATTAAGTATGCTTATAATTCACTATCGCATGGCAGAAAACCCATCAAACTGAAACAGAGATATTACCTAAAAAGTGTCTAATGGCATGATGGGCACAGTTTTGAACTCAGATTGTGGAGTGAGTCAGCACCACAATGGGAGTGTGGCATAGACTGGTTGGATATTTTGAGTTCATGAGGCTAAAGGGGCACACTGTGTGTGGCAGGGAACTCTCATCTAACTTTTGCTTGTGGGCCCAATCAAATATCACATGACACTCCTGATGTTAGATTCCTGAGCGGAATCTCTCTAATAAATGCATTTAACTAGGGAAAAGTATTATTATCTTGGATCTCAACTATGCATGGGAATCTAATTTTGTGGGGGATAATGTGACATCCCTCTTCAGACGAAAGGGCTCCTTCCTGTGATTAGTGTTGAATGAGGAGGCAGATTTCCCTGCAATTCTGGCAGATAGTGGCTGGTACTCAGAGGAGGGATGGGAGGCTGGTGGAAGCAATATGCTTGGCTGGCCTGATCAGTTCTGCAATGAGAGTTGGGATTTGATGCAATATTTTATTGTACATTTAAAAGTTACATGTTATAAGGATTTTAAAAATATATATAAAAAAACTTTTATTAGGTCTTTGTAGCCACAATGACTTTCTGACAGGTTGCTAGGATTAGTATAGACTGATTTCATCATAATTACATAATAACCATAATTGCCAATCTGGAGGTAATGTGTATGGTAGTTCAGTGTGTCCAAGCAATTCCTGTTTTGCATGATAGTGTGAGTGATGTTTTAGTCCCTGATTCTTCAGGCAGAGTTATACCTGTATGGAGCACCATTAAAGTCAATGGAGCTTCACACAGGCACATGGCTCCACCTGCATAGGTCTGACTGCGGAAAAGGGCCATAATTTGTATCCCATGGTACATCTATTTTTTTTTCCCCTCTGATTGTTTCAGTGTCTAACATTGCTAGATATTTTATGGAAACAGTTTTTGTATCCTCTGACTCATTTCTGGCTATGTTATGACATAGAAAGCATTACCACATACTCATTTTTTTGTTTGCTTAAATATTTATAGATTTTAATCTTATATTATTTCTAAAGAGGCAGAGATTTAATGAAAATGTAATTTTGCTCTCTCTCCTCCTCACCCCCTGTGGGAAGAATATCACGCAAAATACAAAGATGAGAAAGGCATTTGTGTTATAATTTACCTTCCAAACCTTAAGCCAGCATAACTGAATGGCATTTATGACTTTTATCTTGGATGGATGCAGTAGGCAAATGTTTTATTGGGGGCGGAGGGGATATGGAGGAGGAAGTATTACAGGAAATCCCAGAAAATGCATTAGTTTTGCTACTGGATGAAACTATGATCTAATTTAAGAATTACAGGATTTCTGATGCCAGTTCTGGATATATTGCAATGGTTAATACAAGCACTGTATTTACGTGTTCTGTAAATTTTCCTAGACTCATTGGTGACCATTTTCTGATGTATCTTGCACAGGGATCCTACTCCAGTTAAGACTTAGGTACTAATAATATGCTGCAGATGCTTCTAGCTACATGCTGCTTTCACTACAGCTGGGAGCAACTGAATTTCCCAGCAAGCAATGATTAGCATTTTGATCTTGACAAGCACTTTACTGTCTGAATACCAATGTCTCAGTGATTGTTTGTCACCAGGCAAGGCATAAGCATTTATTGCACATATAGCTTGTAGTTAGCTTTTGCTTACTGAAAACACTTGATCAAATACATATACACTCAAATTTAAAAGTGTATTAGGAATAATTTCCTCTGATTTATAGCCCTACAAAATTATAGTTTTCTGTGTCTAAATATGCCCAGTCAACTGATTCCAGTATGAAATGCTAGAAGTCTGAAAGAGCACTTAGTGTCAGGAGTCATGATCTAATATGTTCGTGGGGCTGCTAGCTACATGCAAATTGACAATACTCAAGTGTAACCAGACAGCATTTATAGTCTGCAGATGAGCATAGCCTGAGAAAAATCCAATTATCCTTTTCTTGGTTGTTTGCCCTCATTATATTTTGTTTCGGGGTAACTTTTGTTACATTTTTAGAATTATTTATAGAACTAATATCAGTGGGTTTTACAAATATAGTAAGCAATATTCTAAAGTCACCACACAGTTGTATCTGAGAGACCCCAGTGTTTCTCTGCTTTTTGCATAGTATATGTGCAAAATGAACTATAGAACTAGTTGGATTTTAAAATGGGTGACCACTTTATATTGTCTGTGTGTTCAATATGCAGTGGGGAAAAAAAACTCTTTCAAAAGTGACTAGTGATTTTTGGCTGGCTCAAATTTTTGGTGCCCAATTTGATACACTTTAGAGTGAACTGGGTTTCAGAAAGCAGGCACTCAGCACTTTCATAAAATCAGGCCTTTTAAGGTGCCTCTAGATAAGCGTCCAAATTTAGCATTCTTTCACTATTGACCTAAACCTTTCAAAGTTAATAGTTTTATATGTGTATGTTCAGGGACATAAATCTATATTTAACATTTGTACATATGTATTGATATGTACCTTATTACCACAATTAACATAACCCATACACCACAACCTTAACTCTGTCCCCTGGATACCAGACTTCCATCCTCCTTTTACCAAATGATCTTCTCCCAAATCAACTCTCACATGCATGAAACATCCACCATTTTGTAGAATTAAGAGGTTCATTTGGTAAAGAGCTGGGTAGAAAGGGAAGGTTTAGGTAGTAGAGTTAAGGTTAGAATGTATGGTCTGTAATGTCTGGTAACTGTGGTTATGGAGAGGCATGTGCCTATGGATGAAAGAGAAGAGAGTATGTACACAAATCCATTTCCTTACTTATGTCGTTTGTCAATGTTACACAATGTAACACACCTATCTGCATCACAATAAAGTTGGTGTATGTGTGGGGTGGTGATTTTTTTTTCCTCTATTTTTTTGGTGTATATTTATAAACTGAGGGTACACCTGAAATACAGTCTTTCTTGTCACCCTATCTCAGGAAGATATATTGGAAATAGAAGGGTTTGGGAGACAGGCGTCCCTTTGATTAGCTGCACAAAGAGACTTTGTTTGAGGAGTGTCTGAAAAGATTAAGACAAAGATTTGTTTTTAGGTTGGAGAGGAGGCCTAGTATTTTGAAAGGAGGCTTATTTTCTCTTAAAAATCCCATCTGTGATGAATGAGCGACTTCGGTTGAGGTATATGGTGTAGCCATAAGAAACAGAAGGCAAATCAGTTGCTCAAGTTCAGGGCTGGCCTTACCATGAGGTGAACTGAGGCAGCCGCCTCAGATGCCAGACTGTAGGACTCAGAGTGTAGAAAATTGTTTGCTCTTGGTGCATATGTATTCTCTCTGCTCTAGATGCAGAGATCATGCAGTGCTGTGCTGGAGGAAGGAAGGCACAAGAGACGTAACGGGCAGGCAGGAGAAAAGGAGATATGGAATAACAGAAAGCAGTAGGAGCTGTAGGGGGAGAGAGGAGGAGGAGCCTCTTACATACCTCTTTAGCACCCCCAGGAGCCTGGACTGATTAACACCAACTTCTCAGGGAGCTTCCTGTTTCCTGCTGCTTCCCTGAACCCACTTGGGGAGAACAAGCAGTTAACTGAAGTAGTAGGAGCCACTTAGGTCCTTTAGACGCTGATATCTTCCCTCACTCAGGCCCTGCTACCAGCCTGCTTATTTGTCCCCTTCAACTGAATGTTGAGAGCCACTATAGCTGGCACAGAACAGCAGTCATGAGTGAAAGAGGAAAATGCCCCTCTGGGGCAGCATTCAGAAAAAGAAAGCGGAAGAAGCTTTTCTATCTAAGCAGGATGGAGCTCTCCTGAGATACATAGACACAAATGTTCATGATGAGCCTTTCGGCTCCAGTAAGGATGTGAGTGGTGAGGAGATGCCTGATCTTCCAGTTAGTCAGAGTGCAGGTGACCTGACAGCTACTGCAGCATCCATATCTCCATCTCAAATGGATGTAACCATGCACGTTCCTGAAGAAAAGGGTAGATCAGAGAAAAATGTGGTGGAGCTGCAAGAAACAGCTGCTGCTGAGTTTAGTTCCTTAAGTCTAGATGATCCAGGACTGTGGACCTACTTGAGCAGTAGGCTGAGGGACTTCCTTGTACTGCAGTTTTTCACTTGCTGTGGCCCATGCATGTTCCCCAAAGACAATGAAAATAGAAGTTTCCATCCAACACATTACTGGTGTGAAATCCCCTATGGTGACAAAACCCTAGAATGCTGCATACTGTTTTTGTTGCAAACTCTTCCAGTCTAATGTTCCAGCCACGTAGGGTTGTACAGGAACAAAGGACTGGAAAAATCTGGCTAGAAATCTGGCATGCCATGAGAAGGCAGCAAATCACCTGACAGCATTCAATAGGTGGAAAGAGCTTGAGATGAGACTAAGGTTAAAGGCCAGCATAGATGATCAGCATCAAGAGAATATTGTATCAGAGTCTCTTTACAGGCAACATTTCTGAAAAGGCTCATTACCATTGTGAAAATGCCTGCTACCCAAAACCTAGCACTGTGTGGCACTTCAGATCAGTTGTATGTGCCAAACAATGGAAACTTCCTTAAAATTGTGGAGCTGATGGCTGAGTTTGATGCTGTACTCCAGAAGCATCTAAGAAGAATTACCACCCAAGAAATGTACACACACCACTATCTTGGAAAAACAATTCAAAATTAGATCATACAGCCAGGGCCGGCTCCAGGCCACAGCGTGCCAAGCGCATGCTTGAGGTGGCATGCCACGGGGGGCGCTCTGCCGGTTGCTGGGAGGGCGGCTCCGGTGGACCTGCCGCAGGCGTGTCTGCGAACGGTCTGCTGATCCCGCGGCTCCGGTGGACCTCCCGCAGACACGCCTGCGGCAGCTCCATCGGAGCCACTGGACCATCAGACCCTCCGCAGGAATGCCTGCAGGAGGTCCACTGGAGCCGCGGGACCGGCGAGCGGCAGAGCGCCCCCCCGCGGCGTGCCGCCGTGCTTGGGGCGGCGAAATTGCTAGAGCTGGCCCTGCATACAGCACATGTGACATCAGCCATATGGAACAAATGACTTCAATGGTGCATTTTGTAACAACAACAGAACCTAGTGAAAATGTCCCTGCAATGGTGATTCTCAGAACATTTTCTAGAATTTATTGACATTGATGATATTACAGGAACTGGTATGACAAATGTGCTTCTTAAAAAGCTGGAAGATATGGGAATTGTGATAGCTGACATGAGAGGTCATGGCTACGATCATGGTGCCAACATAAGAGGAAAGAACAGAGGAGTGCAGACACGTATCCAAGAGTTACAGCCTCAAGCTTTATTTTTTTGTCCCTTTGAACTTGGTGGTCAGTGGTGCAGCATCAGCTTCAAGTGAGGCTGCTGAATGTTTTAATGTAATTCAAAGCATCTATGTATTTTTCTCTGCATCAACTCATTGATGGCAAGTTTTGAAGCAACATCTGGGAACATCCTCTCTGACACTAAATCACTGAATGCCACATGATGAGAAAGTCGAGTGGAGGCAATCAAGCCTATCAAACACCAAATTGGGAAGATAGATGATGGCATAGTTGCCATTATGGAGGATAATGCCATGACAGGAACTGTTCATGGGAGAACAGTGGCAGAGGGAAATGGAATCACCAGAAACATACATAACTTCAAATTTCTGTGTGGCTTAGTGTTATGGCATGACATACTGTTTGAAATAAATGTTGTAAGCAAGAGACTCCAAGGTGTTGACCTTGATATAGCTGGAGCAATGGAACAACTGGACAAAGCAAAGTCATACCTACAGTTTACCGGTCAGATGAGAGATTTCAAAAAGTTCTGAAGAGTGCACAGAAGTTGGCAGAGGAACTTCTCACTGAAGCTATTTTCCCGCCTATTTGGGACTACAAGAGTCATTGAAAAAGACAACATTTTGATTACAAGGCATGGGATATTCCCATAAGAGACCCCAAACAACAATTCAAAGTTGAATTCTTTAACCAGATGCTAGACTGTACAATACAGTCAGTTGAAAAACCTTTCATGCAGCTTAAAGAACACAGCAATATATTTGGGATGTTGTATGATATTCCAAAACTCCTCACTATACTGGAAGAAGACCTACACCACCAATGCAGGTCACTAGAGACAGTGTTGACACATGATGACATGCGCAATATTTATGCGAGTGATTTAGGTGATGCAGTGAAAGCCCTTTCACGATACATTTCAGCAGGATCAACTCCAAAGGCTGTTCTGGAATATATGTGCAAAAATAAGATGACCACTCTCTTTCCAAATGCTGTTGTTGCTCTGCACATACTTCTAACGCTTCCTGTAACAGTTGCCAGTGGAGATCGCAGCTTCTCCAAGATGAAGTTAATAAAAACACCTCTACCCTCCACGATGACACAGGAAAGGCTGGTTGGCCGTGCAACCATCTCAATAGAGCATGAGCTGGCCCAGACTGTGGACTTTCATGAAGCAGTTCAAATCTTTGCAACCAATGAGCCACAGAAAGCACCACTTTGATTATTCAAACAGATACAAATGCTCATGTTTACTATGCAGACCAAGAAAAGTTACATTTGCTGTTCAGGAGTTTGAAAGTTAGGTTTTATTTAAATATTTTGAACAAGGCATTTTAAGTTCTCCTTTATTGGGGTAGGTAGCAGAGCAGTACCATCAGAGAAGTAGAACAGGAAGAAGCAGAAATGGGACCTTTCAAAGTTTGGCCCAAGAGAGGAGGTATGGAAGCATCATTTGAACTCTCCACCTCAGGTGCAAAATTTGTGGGCTGGCCCTGCTCCTGTTCAGTATTTCTCATGACACAATAATAGAGACACTTTTTTGAAATTTGATACATTTCATTACTGATAAAAGGAAATACTTTTTTGATTTCTGCTAAGTTCTTGGCCTCCATGATATGTTATGGCAGTGAGGTCCAGAGGCTAGTTATGTGTTGTCTTAAACAAAAATTATTGGGCACTTTATATGGATTGTGTAAATATCCAGAGTTATGACTGAAAATTTTAAAAAGACTCAAGGGTCAGGCATAAGCCAGCCATTAATTGATAGGTAGTAGGGTCGGCTTACTCCATTTGAAAACAAATAATATCCATAGTATAGCAAAAGCCAGAAATGATGTAGTACAGTGGTTCTCCATCAGGATTTCATGTACATGCAAAGGCTTTCCAGGAGGTACATTAACTCATCTAGATGTATACCTGTTGTAAAACTAGGCAAGTAAAAAGCACTAGCAAAGTCAGTACAAACTAAAATTTCATTCAGACAATGACTTGTTTATACTGTTCTGTATACTATGCACTGAAATGTAAGTACAATATTTATTTTCCAATTGATTTATTTTATAATTATATGGTAAAATGAGAAAGTAAGCAATTTTTCAGTAATAGTGTGCTATAACACTATATTTTTATGTTTAATTTCATAAGCAAGTAGTTTTCTAAGTGAAACTTGGGGTATACAAGACAAATCAGACTCCTGAAACAGGAAGAGTAGTTTTGAAAAGTTGAGAGCCACTGATGTAATAGAATCAACGCTAAAGCACTAGTATAGACAATCCTTAGGTGTTTTTTTAGTGCCCTGCCACAAAAACCTACCCTGAGTTGCACCATTGCTGGCACTTGTTTTAATATGGATTCTAACTTTTTTCTAGTTTAGACAAGGACTTGGACAAGATGCTGGACAAGATGTACCATTGATCTGATCTGGCATCTCAATATCTTTATTCCTATGATAATGAAATGAGGCAGTTAAGTTCCTTCATAATTAGTGGTTTAAGGACTTGAATTCTAGGAGTCCTTGTTAGTATTTAAGTGAATTTTATTGACATGCAGGTCAATATAAATTTGTCTAGATGCTGAAACAAATTTTCCAAAGGAAGTGCGTGGCTTGTGGTTGTGGACTCCCAGATTCTATTCTTGGCTTTTTGCACTCACTCAGTGTGTCATTTAACTTCTCTGACACAGTCTATCTATCTGTAAAATGACCATAATGATATATTACTTCCTTGCAAAAGTGTGAGGAGTAATTAAATGATTGATGTTTAGGATTATTATAATAAAGCAGGGCAATCTCAGAAAGTAATATTCACTGGTGAAACCAGTGGAGGTATGTTCAAGTCTACATATAAAGTACAGAGTAATTCAATAACTTACATGAATTATCATAAAAGTTCACTAAATCATGAATCAAGTTAAGATCCTGGTCTCTTGCTATATTTGCAATTTTTATGAGTCAGCAGCTTTGTAACTGTTATCATCTGAATGTAAAATGATAAATTTATATTTAACTCTGCTCCAGAATGCATAAGAAATTATACAAGGTCACCCTTTTGAAAAATTTAGAGAGAACTGCATTTGTAATTTGATATATGTAACAATCAGCTATACACCTCAAGTTTGTATTGTGCAATTTCATAAGGCAAAGTGTAGTGCAAATTTTATCTGCCTTGTTGCCAATAAGGTCATTGAGAATCAGAGCTGTGACTCAAAGGTAGAGGTCTAGGGCTTAAGTACATTCAGATGAGAAGATATGCTTCTATGCAAATTAGTTTTACATCCATTTACAATACACATACTTCTTTCATACCTAATGGGTGGCTGCAGGTCAAAAGATCAAATTCTGTCTTAAAATGTCATGCCCTTACTATTATTTTTTTAGTCTTTTTTGCACTTGATGAAATATTAGTCTTCAGGGTCACTATAGAAGAAACACCTACACTCTTTGGAGAAAGACATCATACTGTTCAAGGCAAATAAGCCCTAAGAGAAGCAGTCTTAGCCCACGTCGGGCTGTTAAAACTCATCCTATCAGACCACAGTATGGATAATATAGGCTCTCACACAGGGCCGTCCTTAGGCATAGGCAACATAGGCAGCTGCGTAGGGCACCTGAAAATTTGGGGCACCACTGGGTCTTAGTGTCCACCCTCTTCTTTTCCTATCCCTGTTCTGACCCTTCCTGCAGGCTCCCACAGATGGCTGCTCTAGCCTGGTGAGTCTTCCTTGGGAGGGAATCTAGTAGTTAAAAGTGAAAAAACCTCCAGCCTGCCAGACCTATTAGCACAACATTGAAACTGTTAAAGAGACATTCAAGGGGTAATAAAGCCATTTAACAGGCATTTGCCAACCCCAAGGTATATACTGACAGGTTTCAGAGTGGTAGTCCTGTTAGTTTGTATCAGCAAAAACAAGGACAAGTCCTTGTGTCACCTCAAAGACTAACAAATTATTTGAGCATAAGCTTTTGTGGACTAGAACCCATTTCATCAGATGTCCACGAAAGCTTATGCCCAAATAAATTTTTATACTGTCAGTTTCTGACTTTACTGACAAAAACAGTTGTGCATTAATGTAATATTTACACAGAACATGTCAGTCTACAGGACCTTAGTTTAAAATTTGCTTTAAAAATATTTCATTAGTGAGCTGGTGAAGATTATAAAATCACATTTCTAAAAAATGCTTGCATAGAGTTTTAGATGCACAATCATCTTTAGCCTTAAATGTGTGGATATTCAGACATACAGTTTTTTAAATAAATCCTTCAAAAGACCTCCCTTATCTAAAATACACATTTTAATTACTATAGTTAAAAAAAAAAGTGCTTCCAAGTCTTCCTGTGTCCTTTCTGTCCATCCCTTCACCATCTCTTCCCCCACTCCCCACTGAAGAGAGCCCTTAAAGGGACAACAGTCCTTCCCTTCCAGATAGCTGGACAAAGAGTTTCCCTTTCTTTACTTCTGACTATGCGACGAACTAGTTTTAAAAGAACTCTCCAGCAAAATCAGTACCTTAGTAAGACAAAATCCTTGTTATACCTAAAATCTTTGGAAACATATTTTTTTAAAGTTGGTGAAATTTCATAACCATGTCTCTTGTTATGGAGATCACACAAAGTAAATTACTGTTCCCTTTTTCTAAAAGCAATGAACATTGTTATGAACACACTAAACCTCTCTGATTAATTTAAAAGAATCTTTGTTTCAGTGAGTTAAATATGTAGTAATCTGGAATGCTGGCTTAAGATTTGAGTACATTTAAAATATAAATTCAGTTTAGAAATACTGATTAAGAAAATGTAAAACAGAGAAGAGCTGCATCATGTATTCCATTATATGTAATGTTGTATTCAGTAGGACAGCTGACTCACCCTTACTATGAAGTTTTTGCAAATAAATCTCTGACAAACTTCAGGGCATATCAAAAAACCTGTGACTGACATTTTTTATTCCCAAATTTTAGTGCTTTTAATTAGGTACTTTCTTCATGTCCATTCTGCATGAGGGAGAGGGCATGGAAGTCTCTGTGGGGAACTGTGACTCTCCGCCACCATGAGGCAGGCTGGGCATGTCATTATCCTTTGCTGTCAAGTCCCTCCTCCCCCTCCCCCACCAGGCTCTGAGCTTGGGCTGCCATCCGGCATAGGGGCACCAGTTTAATAATACTGCGTAGGGCCCCATAAATCCTAAGGACGGCCCTGCTCTCACACCTTTAGGAAAGTTTGAAAATATACTCCCAGGATCCGAGCCTCGAAGGACTTCTGAACTCCAGAAGTTCTTTTAGGTTTGTAAAATTATTATGGTCATTTAAAAAAAAAATCTTTAACTTAAAGTAAATTGCATAAATTGCAACTCGGAAATGAGCCTTGGAAATGCTCAGGGAAGTGAGACATTGCTTTTAATAAATGCAAGCAACAGCTGGTGTGTTATGACACTCGGAAACTGATATATCTAGCTTGTGATGAGTCACACTTTAGCCCTCACTCCATGCATAGAGCTGGGCGATTTTTATTTTTATTTTTTTTTTTGGTGAATCATTTATTACTTGAAAAATGCAGATTCAGTTGACCCAAAACTATTGGCAAATTTACAAAATAGTTTCAGACAGAAAAGAAAATCAGGCTAGATTTACAGGGTACTTTGATATACACAAAACAGGAGATGGAGGAGCCCCCCATATAACTTTTAGCCTAGTGGTTAGGATGTGTGAGAGGGGTTGACTTTCCCCCTCTGCCTGATGTGGATCAGGGATTAGAATTTGGAGCTTTCCCCTACCAAGTGAGTGCCTTAATCTCTAGAATAATGGTTATAAGAGGCTGGGGCTCCTCCACCTCTGGTTGTATGTGTGGCGTCAAAGTCCCTTTGTGAATCTAGCCTGAAAGTTGTGTCAGAGAATGGCACTCTAGTCCAGTGGCTAAGGCACTCAAGTGGGAGAGGGCAGACTCAAGTCCCTTCTTCCCTGACTATTTAATTATTTATGTAAAGCAGAACTGTTTCAACCAGCTTGCTTGCTGGAGTCTAAAAATGATAATACTTCCATACAGTGAAGCCAAATCTATTTGGGGAACTCCTTGTAATATGTCCCATGAGCCTTTTGTGAAACTCTATTCATAGACTACATTCTCTCTATATAAAGCTTGAATTCAAGTGGTATGATTCTAAGTTGACATAGCTGGAAGTCCATTCCTGGATGTCATCTCTCCCTGCCCCCCTCCCTTAAGCTCTCTATTCTATACACATATGATGACACTTATAGTGGCTATGAAGAACAAGCTCTGTAGCAAAATTATGAAGATATGGAATGGAGAATGCCTTTGTAACTCTCAAACTAGATCATGTGTTTGCTTTGCAAGCACATTAATAAATGGCTAACAGTTACATGACCTGGTTGTCAAAATTTGAAAGGTTTCAATTTTTTTTTGCTAAAACTTCAGTGGAGGGAAGGGACTTAATCCCTTTTTGGGAACAGCTGTATTTACTAATATAGTTATATTTGGGGGGTGGGTAGGAATGAATTAATGGTTTTTATTGATAAATAATTGTAAATGTATAGATAATCTATAAAATATGAATTGTTTATTTCTAGTCTAAATGAGGAATATCACAGGAACAAAACATTTTGAAACTCTGAATTGTATATGCTTGTTTGTTGTGTACAATTACACAAGAGAAACAATGATTATTCTAAAAACTAATTACTGTAAAAGTAATGCTTAGTGTAATTGTTCTTCCTGCGAATAATAAATGTCAGCTTTTAACAGAAAAGTGTGAAAAGTAAAGTTAGTTCGATATGTCTGAGATTAAAAACTCTCAGATGGTTAGAAGGGGGCTCTCCTTTGGCAAAGGGTAGTTTATCTTTTCAAAACAGAAATAAAAGAAGACTATAAACGAACATCTTATATCTTCCTGACTACAGCTATACAAATCCATTTCCAGTTCACACAATGTATCATGGACTTTCTTTTCAGAAAGAAGAAAGGCTTCCTTTCAGAAACCTTATAGCCAAGGTTAGCACTTAGGACATGAATTGCAAGGTTTAGGGCACAAATCAGCACTTTAAACACACAAATGGTCCTACAGTGGGATTATTCATGTGTTTAAAGTCATGTGTATCTCTAGACTGCATCCTACATTTGTAAGTAGTTTGTATGCACAAAATCCTGTGTTCACCTTCACACGAGCCCCAACTGCTTTGCTAATCTCTTACATAAACCCTGCTTCTGAATTTGTATTTGCATGAGTTTTCAGGATCCTACTGTTAGCTTTAATTCTGTGGGCTATAGGTTGACTGTTGCATGCAGACAGACAACAGAGGATTGAAAGTGATCAAATCAAAGGTATAGAAAAAAATTAGGCCTTCTCCAAAATAGCGTGTTCAGAGATTAAAATTTGATTTAGTGAATCATGGAATATGAAAATAAAAACAATAGGAAACTGCAGGGAAAAAATGAGTCATTATGCCAGTCACCTCATGTGAAGAGCTGTTTTACATATGTTGGAAAAGCCAAAAACAACTGCTGTTCTGTTACAAACAAAAGTATGTGTGAGAGGAAGAATGTTATGTCGTATGCTAACTGGCACTGTTGCTAGTAAAAGGTGCCATGTGCTGAAGATCTTCTCTTGCTCATCTTGAAATAATACATAGGGCTCAATCTGATGGAATACGAGCGTTTCGGCTGGAGGAAATTCCCCTTGAAGAATTTTCATCCAGGGGCGGGGGTGAGGGAGTTTCTTATTAACAAGTGGAATTACAGAAGAAATGTGTCTAAAATAGTATGTCACAGGCAAGATGGTGGCAGTCATGCACTGGCCAAGTGGGGACAGCATAGAGCCAGTATTCCAAAAAGACCTGATTAGTTATTTCTGGTTTTAAGTGCCCTGATAAAATCACAGTTTATAGCTTTGTTGGCTGTGTTGAAATCAAAATAAATAAGATAAAACTTTATACAAAGTATTTCTCATCCCATGAACCCTGTCTGCATTCATCTCTGCACCCAGTGAGGCTATCACTGGTTCAACCTTCCTTGGTGTTAGTGACCTTGGGAACCTGGGACAGATAAATTGCCTTGTGCTGCAGCCATTTTAATACCACATAGACTGGATCTGATGAGGTTTGTAGAAAACTTCCCTAGTGTAAACAGGATCATAGCAAAAAGATACTGTCTCAAACAGTGAGAACAGTCAGATTTGTAGAACTCATTGAGCATGTAAAGTGGTATATAAGTGCTGCATATTAATTATTAATTGATATTATTTTATTAGATTACAGAGCAGACTTCAAAAGGGAATGATGCAAGACCCATCCCTTGAGACAATTATAACCAGACTGGATGAAGTACTAGAAAATATAACCTACATTTGATAATTTATCGTAATTTCAGAGGAATTGAATATATAACCCACTACCAAGAGGTTGTTTCTCTCTCTTATTTCTGTGAGGCTAAGATTGTTCCTTGATCATCCTTACAAGCAAATCTATAAGGATTTTTTCCCTCTACAACTGCTTTGGCTCAGTCTTTCCATGTTTGGCAACTTCTTCCAATCATCTGTGTTGTGCAAAATTCTTTTGGAGTGGGCTAACCCGATAAGTGAGGAGATGTGTGAATTTGTATTTGAAGCAGCTTTTTTTTTTATTCAGTTGGAGGCTCCTACTCCCTTCAGCATTGGTTCACTCTGCCCCAAACACTGCAGGGGGAAAAAATCCATATTGTATAATGTATAGAATAAGGGCTACATTTTACAAGCCTTTTAGATATAATCCCAAAGCCTTAATTTTCCTCTTGTTCTACGGGAAGGCAATGCCTTTTGTTTGTTTTTTTTTTTTAATGGAAATTTAGTAGGAGTCAGTAGTTATTCAACTTGTGGGTGGGAAGATTGCTCCCCTGGCAAGGAGGAATTTTAATTCTCTAGGCCTGCAATTGCCTGACCCAGTCAGATCATAGCATACTACGAGAATAACTTTTTAATATCCAAAATGTCGTCTTGTTGTCTTTGTGACATGGAGAATATAGTTGTCATAACATATTCCCAGATTTGGACCTTAGCGTCCAAAATATGGGTGTTAGCATGAAAACCTCCAAGCTTAGTTATCAGCTTGGACCTGGTAAAGCTGACACCACCCAAAAAATTAGAGTGTTTTGGGGCACTCTGGTCCCCCCAGCAACCTTCCCTGGGAACCCCAAGACCCAAATTCCTTGAGTCTCACAACAAAGGGGAATAAACCATTTCCCTTCCCCCCTCCGGGTGTTCCCTCCCTGGGTTCCTGGAGAGATATACAGAAGCAAGCTCCGTGAATCTAAACAGAGGGATTCCACCCTCCCTATTTCCAGTCCTGGGAAACAGAAGTACCGAGAGCTAATCTCTCTTTCCCCCTCACCCAGAGGGAATGCAAAGTCAGGCTAGTAAATCTAACACACACAGATTTCCCCCTGACTTCTTCCTCCCACCAATTCCCTGGTGAGCTACAGACTCAATTCCCTGGAGTTCCCCACTAAAGAAAAACTCCAACAGGTCTTAAAAAGAAAGAAAAATACATAAAAATGGTCTCTCTGTATTAAGGTGACAAATACAGGGTCAATTGCTTAAAAGAAAAATGAATAAACAGCCTTATTCAAAAGAACACAATTCCAAACACTCCAGCAACTACACACATGTAAATACAAAAGAAAAGAAACAATAACCCCTATTGTTTTATGATCTTTGTACTCACAACTTGGAAACAGAAGATTAGAAAGCAGGAGACAGAAAAATCCTTCCCATAGCCGAAAGGGACAGACACAAGACAAAGAACAAAGAACTCACACCCAAAATTTCCCTCCACCCAGATTTGAAAAAGTCTTGTTTCCTGATTGGTCCTCTGGTCAGGTGTTTCAGGTTACTCCTTTCCAGGTGAAAGAGACATTAACCCTTAGCTATCTGTTTATGACAATAGTTGTCTTTAATTTCCACAGTTTAAATCATGAGAAGACAGCATTTATCAAATAGGAGGCAGGGGCCATCCATTCACCATAAAAATCAAACAAAAAAGGGTGGTAATTAGTTGCAAAGGAAATGTGATCTTACAGTATGCAGATAAATTAGTGAAATCTGCTTTAAATAGGCTATATCTTCGCTAAGCATTCAAACACAGTGCATTCATTTGATATTCATCTTGTTAAATCTAGCTGTATGCCTATTAAAAATATAAACGTTATTTAAAAGTAGAACAGCCTATATGGAATGCTATTGTTGCTTAAATAATCATGGATTAATCACAAGGGGGTCCAATTATCTCCTATACTTAACAAATCTCTGCCTTTGATATAATAAAATCATAAATATTTAACATGCTTTGTTGAAATAACTAATTACAAATGTTATGATATATTGAACTTCCTTTACTGGAAATTTAACAGAAATATGTACTCCCAAGTAATTTAAACATAGGGTAAGTTTGTATTTTTTAAAATTCCATCCAATAGAATATATTTTCTACTCCAATGGTTAACCTTTGAGAAATTGCATTTCAGGGAAAACCTTCCTTTGGTATACCAAGGTTAGATTCCAGCCTCCAATCATGGATGCAAGTTGCTAGATAACTCCTCTCTCCCTCCACCAAATCTAGTACCATATCTAATGCATCTTACTTTGTGCTAGATCCCCAGAAAGATGTCATTGCTGCAGATTAATGATAGCAAATTTTAGTTAGAAGTCATCAGTCCAGTCCCCCATTTTCCAAAGCATTTTATGCACTATGTGATCAAAAATGCATATTTTATTAAACAAACAAAAGATATTAGCATTACAAAGTATATGATCCCTGCACAATGCCTGGCAAGCACAAGGTTAAAATTGTATGCAAGGCAACCAGTAACTGTAGAGTAGGTCCCAGCAATGAGGTTAAATCGGATCAGGTAACTGATTTTCCTTGAGGGTGGATTTGAAAAAGTAGCAATAGAAGATCTAACAGAATGAGTTATATGAACCAAGCCTGGGACCTGTGTGTTAATCATGCTGAACCTGAAATTGCTGAAGGATTCTTTGTGAGTTTTCCTTTAATACTAATGATAGGTTCAAATTTTCAAGGTTCTGTCATAACAAACTGGATTAAACTTTACTCTTAAAAAAACCAAAAACAAACCATGACCAGGGATCCCTTGATGTCTACAAGGACCCCAGGCCAATTTAAGGCTATAATGGTGGTGCTGCCAACACTACAAAAAAAAATGTTTCCTCCAAGCTTCCTGCCTGCAGCTGAGCCAATTCTCTTGCTCAGCAGCCTGAGAAGCTGTTGTGTGCAGTGAACTAAGAGCAAGGGACTCTTACCAGTCCAATCGGAGATCTGACAGTGACTCACTTGACTTCAGTCAAGTTATTTACCCTATTTTCTTTATCTGTGAGAGAGAGAAAATTTAGTGCCAACCTCCCAACTGGGCTTCCGATACCAAATGGGGTTGGGATGATCAGAGTTTCCAAAGTATTACAAATAATAAAACTCATCAGAACACAAATACAACCATCTAAGAACTGGGAATGTATGTATAGACATCAGAAGAAAGCTGACTCTAGTCCTGCAGCAGGAGGCTGGTGTCTACCTGAGCATCCTTTCTCGACAGTTTTAGTATAATGGAGACAGCAGTTCAGGTTTGCTTAAATCCCCAGAGTTTCTTAATTTGGCCCTGAGTAAGCATCCATGCTTTTGGGTGGTTATAGGAATTAAACCTTTTGAGGTTCATTTGCCATTACTAATTTTAATCTCTCCTCAGAATCAAAAGGCTGAATAAAAAATGAGAAACAAAAGCAAGTTACCATTAACTAGATAATCTGCAAGTCTGAAATGCTACTGTTAAATATATTTAATTTAGGACTAATAAGGCAGTTGTGTGGAAATTAAATCCCAGTTGATTGTTGGAAGAGGTACCTACTGAGGTATAAGTATATAAAAGATAAATCTACTTGTCATGTAATTAATTCAAATCTGCAGAACCAATAAGTGTGTGACTATATTCCTATTATTACATTACACTTGTGAGGAATGCTTAGCAATTTAATTAGCATTAACGACACAACTACAGAAAATTAGATATTAAGCATGCTATCTAATTAACTTTCTATATGGATTGCTTGTTAAATAAATCTTACATATCTAAATACTTTGTGCCAATAACAAGTCTAAACACTCCTCAGGTTTAATGCATTAAAAATATGCATTTTTTATATTTAAGTACTGTGTCAACTCCATTAATTTATTATGATATACTATCACAGGGGAAGACACTGCTTTTCACCAGTTTGATAGTGTTCTATATAACACTATCTTCCCACTGTGATAATCATAAGAACATCAAAACTGTGGTGAGATTTTTTTTTTTAGTTAAATCAGTTCAGAAAAAACACCAGTATCTAGGGTTGTGTTTCGCAATTATTACTGGCACACACCAGGATCTACACACCTACAAGGTCTGTAACACTCAGCACTGGTTTCTCTTAGTATTGAAACATAATATGCATTGACCTCTCAGGTTTTCTGAATATATTCCCAGCAATTTTACTTTCACTTAAGAGAGAAATTGCTGTGAAATGATACTTCCTTCTGGAATGTTTTGATGCTTCATATCAATTGGCATGAAGCAAAGTATGAAATAAAGAAACTGATCTTCTAACCTTTGGTCAAAATTCTCCTCTACAGTCTTCATTACACACAATCACATGTAGAAATCCCGTTGTTCCTTTGTGAGATGAGTTCAGGATAGGCAGCAGAGAGCCATAGTACAGATGACTTAGTGTGAATTGGAAAGAAAAAATATCAGTCTAGAACTGAGTGAATTGTTTCACGTGTCATTTGTAAGTTGGACAAAGCTCTCTTGCATTTTTAATGCATCCAGCAATGTGTTATCTAAACAAAAAAATTATCATGCCTCTTCCCTAGCTTGGAAAAAATTGAAAAATTCCTTTCAAAACTACTTGTGAGTATGAAATAGTCTCTTTTATATAAGTATACAATAAGCAAACCGATTCAATTCTGATAATTCTCTTTACCCTCGAGAATCAGTGTGCACATCCTGGTTGGTTTGAAAAGTCCCTTTTGGAAACAACACTATCCCATACAGAAAATCACTTTTCAGAAAAGAACTGTACTTCAAAAGTGCTAGAAGTATATATCTTTGGGAAGGATGCTATATTATCATTCCTAGAACCACCACCTTTGAAGGGCACAAACTTCAAAGAATCTATTTGCTGTGGCTCAGTCAGTCATCAGATTTTTGGCCTGTGGGTGGGATTTCATTAATTCACTATTTTCTACTCGAATCTTCAACCTACATTTGTTAACAGGTGGATTTAAGATAGTTCCAGTCAATGTCTAAATATTTTACTATATTTATGGTATAATTTTGATCACACTAATGTGTAATGTATTTTGCTAGGCATTACTATCCTAGATATTGGTGCTTAAAACCAAGTTATTTCTAAGCATCAGTTAAATACTCTGAATGTTCAAAGTAATTGGCATCAAGAAACTGAACACATAAATATCTATAAAGAAATCATGCTTTGACTTGCTTTTGTAGAAAGCTAATGATAAAAATAAATCCATTGGGTATAGCTAACTAGAAAGGGTGACAGTGATAAGAACCATGTTTACTGAAGTGTGTCAGCTGAGTAATAGATGTGGGTATCAGATTAAATGGAGATTTGAACACTTGACAGATGATGAAACCCCATAATGATATGCCAAACCATTTAG
The DNA here is from genome assembly GCF_007399415.2 of Gopherus evgoodei. Taxonomy (NCBI): domain Eukaryota; kingdom Metazoa; phylum Chordata; order Testudines; family Testudinidae; genus Gopherus; species Gopherus evgoodei. Next base: position 29,521,580 of record NC_044333.1, read on the forward strand.
AAAATACTTTAGAACCTTTAAATCTAAGGATATTCAGAGGTTCTGCTTGTCACCAACAGATATGGTAGTTTACACTAATGGTAAAATTCTGGCCCCGTTGAAACTAGTGTTACTGCTAAAAATTCTGATTCATATATATGTGTACTTTGAAATGGAATTGACTTTTTTTATGAACACACACTTAGTAAAAATAATACGGTACAGTGATAGCACCAAAGCATTGCATTATTACTCTTGTAAGATGTAGAGCTTTATACCACTACTTTAGAATATTGTAGCACTTTGTATTTATTAATTTAGGGCAGTTCTTGTTGACTGTAATGTGAATTCTGTACCCACATCTGACTCTTACATGTTTTTCTGATTTATATAACTTCAATACCTGCAATGTATGATAGGCAATGTGTTTATCTTGCTAATGATGGAAAAAAACAAATTAACAAGATAACTTATATTCAGATATTTACAGTTTAAGACACACAGCAAAGTTACCACCCACACAATCCATTATATTTTTATCCTGACAGTACATTAATTTCCTGATGCTAAATTTACTTTGCACATTGATCTAGCTAATTGTAATATCTCCATTTGCTACAGCTGCTGATCCAGAAACTGTGACGATCTTGCAGTGTTCCAGTTAATCCACTCTATGTGGTATACATCAACCTGTGGGGAGACCTGATATAATGGTGTCATAAACAGATAGTTAAGGGTTAATGCCTCTTTCACCTGTAAAGGGTTAAAAAGTTCAGTAAACCTGGCTAACAGCTGACCAGAGGACCAATAAGGGGACAAGATACTTTCAAATCTTGGTGGAGGGAAGTCTTTGTTTGTGCTCTTTATTTTGGTTTGTTCACTCTTGGGACAAAGAGGGACCAGATGTCCATCCAGGCTCTCCAAATCTTTCTGAATCAGTCCCTCATGTTTCAAAATTGTAAGTAATAGCCAGGCAAGGCGGATTAGTCTTATTTTTGTTTTCTCAACCTTAAATGTCCTTTTTTTTGGCTGAGAGGATTTTACCTCTGCTTGCTGTAACTTTGAAGGCTAACGCTAGAGGGGGTTCCTCTGGGCTATACGAATTTGATTATCCTGTAAAGTATTTTCCATCTTGATTTTAAAGAGATGATTTTTACCTTTCTCCTTTAATTAAAAGCTTTTTTTTAAAGAACCTGATTGATTTTTCCTTGTTTTAAGATCCAAGGGGTTTGGATCTGAGTTCACCAGGGAATTGGTGAAGTCCGTCAAGACCACCCAGGGAGGGGAGAGTTTTGGGGGGACAGGAAGTGCTCCAGATACTAAAATTTCTGGATGGTGGCAGAGTTACCAGATCTAAGCTAGTAATTAAGCTTAGAAGTGTCAATGCAGGTCCCCACATTTGTACCCTAACATTCAGAGTGGGGAAGGAACCTTGACAAATGGCTTTAGATATTTTCCACCCTAGGAAAAAGTATATTGTTGCAATGAGAACCTGAGTGTTGATTTAGTACAAATGGCACTGAGAGACAGAAACTTATAGTGCACCTTGTGCGATTTATTTCTAGGTTCCAGTGAAGGAAAGTGTCAACAGTTTGTCAATAACACACACACAAGTCTGTTCAGTAGTTGGAGCTCTACAGAATGCTGCTGGCTGCTTAGGCTACAGGGTATATTTTTTCCAGGTGGTATGTACAGGATAGTCACAGCAATTGAGTTCTACTGGTCAGTAAAGGTATTTAATCACACAAACCCTGTGTGCAGCCTTCAAACTTGTGTTTATTTCTTACTAAGATCAGATCACCTCGCGTCCAGGCAAGAGCCTGTGAGTTTGGCATGTTTCCAGTGTCTGGAATCTGAAACCTTGACATTTTTGTCAGAAATTCATTAAGTTTGAAGAGCTAAACATGCAGCATAGCCAAAAAGCATTGCCAAAGCTGGTGGAGGGTAAGAGTTGACATGATCAGTTAAGTAGCACTGCTCACTTTGGCGAGGGGACAAGAGTGGGATTCAGATAACAGATTTAATTAAATGAACCAAAAGCATTCAGTGTATTAATTTAATCTAGGTTAAAATGATTGTTTTATGTAAATGAAATACCAATTTATTAAGGAAAAACAAGGGCATTAAACCTTTCTTTAATAAGTAAATGTGTACTGTGTTGCTATTAATGCATTATAAATCAATTAAAAAAATCAATGTGTATTTAACATACAGAAGCTGTCTTGTTCATTGCAAATTAAACCCTATTTTTTTTTGGTAATGAAGTCATTATTCTCCATTCTGTGCATGACCAGAACTCTCTGAAGACAGTGTCTTGGATGTGCAAGGAGTGCGAGATTGGAAGTGGTGTCTGCTATCATGATTAGTCTTTGTGAAGGTAGTGAGATACTCCAGCAGTAAGTGTTGCAGGAACAACCCTCATTTTCTACCTTACAGGAGTGTGGAAAGGGTAAATACATTAAAGATTGTAATGGTAATGGAGGCCATATAAGTACCTTAGATTCTTGTTGACTATAATGAGAATGGGGTTGGGACCGAAGTGAGTATGAAGCTTGAGGTCATGTTTGGGGGTTCTAGGTGTCAAAGATCAAATAGAACATTGCTCTTAAATATTCTGGGAGATGCTATTGGGGACCCTCTGTGTGTTTGCTCACACGAAGACCAAACACTCGCATCTGTAATTTTCACTTCATGCATCTGAAGAAGTGAGGTTTTTTTTACCCACAAAAGTTTATGCCCAAATAAATCTGTTAGTGTTTAAGGTGCCACCGGACTCCTTGTTGTTTTTTGTGGACACAGACTAACACAGCTACCCCCTGATACTAAAGACCAAACAGACACTTTTCTTCAGTCTGACTTTTGTTTTGGATTAAGAAAACAAAAAACAAAAAAAAAGGGAAAAATGTGAAGTCTCCATGAGAGTGGTGTGGGTGAACACATCTCCCGTGGTACACTGCACACTAAATTCTGCCTGTTAAAAAGATTGCCTACAGCTATTGCACTTCTAGACACTTACAGTTCCCAAAAGGCAAATCATGACATATGTACAAGTTACCTCCATCTTGAGTATATGCATCTTGAGGATAAAACAGGCCTGGACGAATACATGCCTATCCAAAATATTTTAGCTTCAGACTGATATTTTGGCAGGAATTGCTAACGCACTCAAGATTACCTTAAATTTTACAATTTCTGTCAAGTGCAGCAGCTGTCGTTGTCTTAGCTGCAGGCAGTGCAAGGGGAAAGAAATGTTGTCTGTAGAGATGATTCCCTTCCAGGCAGGTCCAATGAGGACAGTCCTTAAATGCCATCATTGTCTGAATTCACTAAAAATAAGTGAAGTATAATTTCTTCCCTGAATGACAGAGGAGTCCTGCAAGGGAAAGAGGAGAGGGGGAATACATGCTGAGAAGAATATTTTAGATTTCTACTTTCCAAATGTAGTCAAGTATGCCTTTAAGCCAGATATATTGGGTCTAATTTTTCACTCACTAACACCACTTTTATACCAGTATAATGCTGTGTGGACTTCAGTGACTTACAGCAGGATAAGTAAGAGGTTAATCAAACATCCTAATCCTCACGCTCTGGCTGCCAGTTATGCACAAATGTATGTAATGTACATTTAAGCTGCTTGTTTTCTCATGGATGAGGTTTTCCTGTGGTCAGGTTCTTCAACCCCAGACTCAAACTTAGCCAATTTTGAGACATCAGCAGCCTTCTTTCATTTACTCCGCATTTGTGATCTGCTTATATAGCATTGCAGGCTTCCCTAAAGCCTTTGCAGCTCTTACCCCTCCCCCCACCCATGTGATTTGTCTCTTTGAAATTTTAGTCTAAGCTTCCAAATCTACTCAGGATATAGCTTCTCTGGAAAAGCTTCTCTAGAGAACAGGTTCTATCTGGCTTTTCCCTTCCTATCTCCCATCTGCTCTGTTTTCAGCTGTGAGGTTTTAAACACCAGCTAATGGCACTTACTTTTCTATACAGTGGAATCAATCCTCCTCTGCAGAGAACCCTGTAATACAACAGTAATCTTGGAGATTCAGGAACAGATGACCCCCCACACACACCCAAGCCAGGCAGAAAAGAGAGAGACTGGCCAGCTAGGAAGAAGAAACATATACATTCAATCACCCATGTATCTTTCCTCACACCTTAAACACTTTCTGTGTGAAGAGAACATTGGGTTGTCACGCTCTCTGCATGCAAGTGAATACTGTTAATATGAATTTGCTTCTATGGTGAAGGTGCCAGGATGTGGTGACAATGATTCACATTTGCTTCGGGTTGGGGGGGCTAATTCATCCTTGCACAAGCTCAAAGAGGTTTGGACCTGAGGGCTTGTCATAAACAGATAGCTAAGGGTTAATGTTCTTTTACCTGTAAAGGGTTAACACGGGGAACCAAACACCTGACCAGAAGACGAATCAGGAAACAAGACTTTTTCAAATCTGAGTGGAGGGAAGTTTTGGGTGTGAGTCCTTTGTTCTTGGTCTGTTCTTTTCTCGGCTCCGAGAGTGACCACAGGAATCTCCAGGCTTTCTAATCTTCTGTTTCCAAGTTGCAAGTACAAGGATAGTAAGACAATAGGTTTATATATTTTTTTGTATTTACATGTGTGTAGTTGCTGGAATGTGTTAAATTGTATTCTTTTTGGATAAAGCTGTTTATTCATTTTTTTCCTTTAAGCAATTGACCCTGTATATTGTCACCTTAATACAGAGACCATTTTATGTCCTTTTTCATTCTTTTTATATAAAGCTTTCTTTTTAAGACCTGTTGGAGTTTTTCTTTAGTGGGGACTCCAGGGAATTGAGTCTGCAGCTCACCACTGGATTGGTGGGAGGAAGAAGTCCGGGGGAAAAATCTCTTTGTGTTAGATTTACTAAGCCTGACTTTGCATACTCTCTGGGTGACGGGGGAGAGAGGTTAGATCTCTCGGTGCTTGTGTTTCAAGGATTTGAAGCAGGGAGGGTGTAATCCCTTTGTTTAGATTCATGGAGCTTGCTTCTGTATATCTCTCCAGGAACCCAGGGAGGGAACACCTGGAGGGGAAGAGGGAGAAGGGAAGTGAGTTATTTCCCTTTGTGGTGAGACTCAAGGAATCTGGGTCTTGGGGTCCCCTGGGAAGGTTTTAGGAAGACCACAGTGAGCTAGGCACTGTATAATTCCTGGCTGGTGGCAGCAATTACCAGGTCCAAGCTGATAATTAAGCTTGGAGGTTTTCATGTTAACACCCATATTTTGGACGCTAAGGTCTAGATCTTGGAAGAAATGTTATGACAGGGCTACATTTACTTGTGCCCCTTGTTGCAATGGTCATCATGAACATTGTAGGGAACCCCCTGCATATAATTTTTGGCTTGCCCATACCCTGCCATTTTCCAGGGGCTGTTGCAGGGCTGCTTGTCTGCTTTATGTAGGTACCCCCCTGTACCAGGGTATTGCTGCAGTGAGGGAAGTGGATAATTTTATGACTGCCCTGTGCAATGGGAACCTATGAAAATGATGAATGTGGTCCAGATTTTGACCTAGTCCTTTGGCTCGTGAGCCTTAGAACATGCCCCAGGTGGATTTATCATGAGACTTAAAAATTGTGGGAGTGAGGAAGGAAGCGTTTTGCTATGTACAGCACTAAATGACTTGCAAATGTTATGGAAAACTTTTGTTTCATTATTGGTTTCAGGGTTGTGTGTGAAGCTCAAGCAAGATGGCGGATACACGGTTACCATAATGGTAACTGAGTATCAGCTCTGTGATCAGGCTTGGAAGGGTTAGATCATCAATAAATGTTGATTTCACGATATACACTCAACTTGATTACAAATCTTTCCATGGATGATTATCAAAATGTGCAGTCAGGCAAAGTAAGAAAAATGCGGCTTGACAACTTATTAGAATTTGATTTAAGAGTTTTTTTCACTTTGTATATTTTGTGTGGTGATTGATTTGTGTTTTAAAGGTTATAAAGCTTTAACAATTTGAATCTCAATGTCCACTGTCATTGAATAGTTGTTTGCCCCGTCCCCTCTAATTTTCTGCAATTGTAAAAATGTAAATTAATACACATAGGAAAAAATCTCAAAATGCATAATTTTGCACAACTGTGAAGATGTAAATAGAAAAAATAGAAAATGCTTAAAACGAAAAGCAATAACTGTCAAAATTATTTTTAAAAAAATCAAATTCTGTCTGTGACTAGATTACATACAAGCACAAAGTTGAATGTTTTTTGTCTTTTTTTCCCTTTTGTTTGTTTTTCCTTTTTTCTGTTCATGCTCAGAAGTACATTTGATTTCCTCTTTCATTTCAGAGAAACACAGTAAATTAGATTCCCAGAAAGAGTGGGTTCTTTATTTTGTTGTTGTTTGTTGTAAAGTTAAATAATATCATAGAACTACCAATGCAAGCTCTCTTTATTCTCTGCTAACTGCAATAACCCAGAAAGACTTTAGCAGATATTTTGGTGTTTTTTTAATGGGTACAGCACACCACATCTTGTACAAAGACAATACCTTTGAGCCTAGCAGTAATTATACCATATCACATGAAACAGTTTAATTTTCAGGTATTCTCTGTGTATTGATATTTTTCTTTTCCTTTTTTTATTTCCCCAACAAATTCTGACAGGACAGAAGGCTAACTTCTGGTATACTGTCATAGCAGTGTCTTCTGCTGGTTTAATAATAGTGAATTCCTACAAAATATTTCACTAGGAGAGCTATATCCTTTTGAAAGACTTGAATATGAATTATATAGACTCATAGACTCATAGGTCAGAAGGGACCAATATGATCATCTAGTCTGACCTCCTGCACAAGGCAGGCCACAGAACCCTACCCATCCACTTTTATAACAACCCCTAACCCAGGACTGACTTATTGAAATCCTCAAAATTGGTTTGAAGACCTCAAGCTGCAGAGAATCCACCAGCAAGCCACCCATGCCCCACGCTGCAGGGGAAGGCGAAAAACTTCCAGGGCCCCTGCCAATCCGCCCTGGAGGAAAATTCCTTCCCGACCCCAAATATGGCGATCAGCTAAACCCTGAGCATGTGGGCAAGACTCACAAGCCAGCACCCAAGAAGGAATTCTCTGCAGTAACTCAGTTCCCATCCCATCCAACATCTCCCCGCAGACCATTGAGCAGACTTATCTGGTGATAATCCAAGATCAATTGCCCAAATTAAACTATCCTATCATAACATCCCCTCCATATACTTACCAAGCTTAGTCTTAAAGCCAGATAAGTCTTTTGCCCCTACTACTTCCCTCGGAAGGCTGTTCCAGAACTTCACTCCCCTAATGGTTAGAAACCTTTGTCTAATTTCAAGTCTAAACTTCCTAATATCCAGTTTGTACCCATTCGTCCTCGTGCCTACATTAGTACTAAACTTAAATAATTCCTCTCCCTTCCTCACGTTAACCCCCCTGATATATTTATATAGAGCAAGCATATCCCCCCGCAGCCTTCTTTTGGCCAGGCTAAACAAGCCAAGCTCTTTGAGTTTCCTTTCATAAGGCAGGTTTTCCATTCCTCGGATCATCCTAGTAGCCCGTCTCTGGACCTGTTCCAGTTTGAATTCATCCTTCTTGAACATGGGACACCAGAACTGCACACAATATTCCAGATGGGGTCTCACCAGCGCCTTATATAACGGTACTAACACCTGCTTATCCTTGCTGGAAATACCTCGCCTGATGCATCCTAAAATCGCATTTGCTTTTTTAACAGCCGTATCACATTGGCGGCTCATAGTCATCCTGCTATCAACCAATACCCCAAGGTCCTTCTCCTCCTCTGTCGCTTCCAACTGATGCGTCCCCAACGTATATCTAAAATTCTTATTATTAATCCCTAAGTGCATGACCATATTATATTTAGCTTCCTCGGAATAGATTTGAAGTCCTTTCAGAGTTGCAGCAGGAGCCAGTCACCGATTGCCCTGGATAGGACAGAGGGTTAATTAAACAACACCAAACTGTCTGTCTGTGTAGGGCCCAGTGAAGAGTTAATCTGGCCTTTGTGACATGGTCAAAGTATCAGGCTTGGGAAATGATCTTTGCGAAAGCATTCTGAATGGACATGAGTGGGACAAGATTGCATTTGTGAAGGCCAGAGAGAAAGATGTAGCAGTAATCAAGATGCAAGATGGAAAGCTTGGATAAGAGTTTTAGCCACGTGGACAGATAGAACAGCTATAGAGAGATGATGAAGAAAGGATCAGCAAGACTTAGTTAGAGCTTAGATGTGAGGATCTAGAGAGAGAGAGGTCTAACTCAAAGATGATACCCAGGTCCTGGTTTTAGGACAGGAAATTCTCCACAGGGATTGAGAAAGGGGATAGTGAGGGGAGGTCTTTTCTTCTTGCAGGAGGGGAGATTAGGAGCTCTGTTTTAGCCAGGTTTAGCTTGACTTGGCAGACAGATTTCCATGAGATGTAAGACAAGCCAAGATTTTTGTTTTTGTGAAGTGTAGTTGTAGCTGTGTTGATCCCAGGATATTAGAGAGACAAGATGGGCGAGGTAACATCTTTTATTGGAGAGAGAGAGAAACAAGCCTTTGAGCTTACACCGAGCTCTTTTTCAAGTCTGGGGAGGGTACTCGGAGTGTCACTGCTAAATACAAGGTGGAACAGATTGTTTAACATAAATAGTTAACACATGTTTCAAAGGACTGTTCAAGGTGAAGTGGCTTGTTAACACCCCCCTGTGACTAGAGGGTGGTATTGGGCCACCTCACCTCGAATGGTCCCTTGACATTTGTGTTAACTATTTATCCACTGTGCACCTGGCTGTGACACTCTGAGGGCTTGTCTACACTACAAAATTAGGGCGACTTAAGTTAGACCAACCTACAGCCACCGCAGCAATTAAATTGGCTGTTAGTGTCCACGTTACCTTCTTCCTGCTGGTGGTACGAATCCTCACCAGCAGCACTCATACCCTTTTTGAACATTTTTGTTTCTTTCTGTTTTTTGATTTCTCAGGGGGACACACAGAACACAATGGAGTAAAGCAGGAAAGATGCTATCATGAAACAAAAGTAAATGGGTCAGCTTACAGGTAATGTTTTGTGTTTCCCCAGCAGGAGCTAGTGGCATCACAATCACTGAAAACAGAAAAGTCATCTTCATTTGGATCAGCTATATGCGATGTCACTTACTCATGTTAGGGAAACACAAATCCTGATCTTGGCAGGCTGAGAGCTACTTTAAAAACTTTTTAGTTTTGAAATGTTACGGTTTGTAATTGTAAATGCAGCTGCCTAGTGGACTTACTCCTTTTCCTGCTAGGCTCCATGGGAGATTGGCCATTGACTTCTGTGGGGGAAAGAACAGACTAGTTCTCTTCATTCTTTACCAAAATAATCATTTTTTTAATAAGCTTTCTGGTTTGGCTTCAATAGGGACAGTAAATATGCTGTTCCCCATCCTCAAACATGAGTACTTACACCCAAGGAAATCTGTGGGGTAGAAATGATGGTAACTGTGTTTTCCCCTGTTTTTTTTTTGTTTGTTTGTTTGTTTTGCTCATAAAATAATAAATCTACTTTTTTGTGTTTTAAATTTAAACAGTTTCTTTTATGTATTATTCCTATAGGGCCAGTAGACTGACTGAATGTAGTGTCTAGTAAACACTCAACTTGGTACTACACAAAAAGCAATACTATGTATATTCAGGATCACTCCTAGGATTTAACATTTGAAATCACTTTTCCATCTGTGTGCTTTAAAGCCTACAAGATGAATTAGAAAACCTGTGACGATATCTAGAAGAGGTTTCAAAAACAAATTAAAAAGTAATGACAAACACAATCAAATTTCTTTTGTGTCTGATTTTCTTTCACCTGCAGATAACTAGAAAAGCCATCAAAGAAAGAAACACATTAGTTTCTAATTTAAAGTGACTTACTGTAGGAAAGTAATCATGAAGCCTCTAATGATATCTTTTTGACAACTTCCTAATCCTTACAAGTTGTTTGTAAGAGCTGCATCAAGCCATCTTATTATCAATGCAGGGCTCAACAGAATAATTCAAAGAAATCCACGACCTGTGATCATTTAGATGAAATTGTAACTTTTAAAAGCACATCTACAGATATCTCCTTGCAGCTTAAAACAGAATCATACCTGCTGGCTTACTTCTGTCATAAACATCATATTATGTCAATTGCCCAAAGGCCATAAATAATAAACAGGCAAAAATAGCAGTGAACTAAGTATTTCAGTTGAAGCAATAACATACCCCATTTTACTGGATTCCTTGTTCATTGTTTACCTCTCTGTGTGCAGTAATCAATGCCATAAATATGTCAATGATGGGTTGTTTTTTCTTTCCCTTTTTATCTGTTTTTCATTTTAAATGTATTCTTCTGTTTTAAAAATAGTCAGAGAAGAGTAAGTGCAATTAACTAACATTGAGTTGTTACTAACATGTTGATAGGCATAACTACAACTCCTACTATTTTTCTCATTTAGTTAAGATTTCCCAATGTACTTTACGATAAATAGGATAACAATATAAGCAGTGGCCATATAAAGTCTTGCTAACTTTACCAAAGACAGATAAGTAGGTTTCCTGCATTATGTGCAGTAATCCTTTGCATTTATTTGCTTCTAAGAAATTGTGACCCTCAGAACCCCTCCGTGTCAGCTGGCAGAGAGCCCACCCTTCTGTAACTCCTGTTGGGCCTGACACGCTCACTACAACAAACACAAGGCTGCAAACACCGTTCCTCCAGATGTCTTCTAAATGGCCAGCACGTAGGGAATCTCATGTCAACTACAATAACACATTTCCAGTGATCATGGTTTTTGACTTGGGAGCTTATGAATTTGAGATGTCAGTAACCAGAAAGTGGTGCTGATCTTCTGAATTTCTCTTGTTGGATGAAAAGCTGTACCTGTAGGAATGGATTCTTTATTGCTCAGTGTAGTGAGGCAATTCTATATTATAGCTAACACCTAAGGAATTTTAATTTTCTATCTGTAAAGGAATGGGTGAGGGATGTGTTTTCCTAACTGTTACTGAAAGAGGGTGAAATCTACAACTTGTGGCTGGAGATGCAAATATGAATTGACTAATTTGACCTGTAAGGAGATTTGTTTTCTCAGCCACTCCCAATGTAACAAAACATCACAGGCCATATCAGTCCTTCAATAAGAGCTATCTTTTAATACGATGAAGTGGGGGAATAGGTGAGAAATCAGAAGCCCCAAAGGAGTTGGGCACCCAACTAGTATTGAAAATCAAAAAGAATTAAGTGCCTAACTCACTGGGGCACTTTCGATAATCTCACTCATATGTAAGGTAGGATTTTCAAAAATAGTGTCTAGCAGTTTTAAAAGCACAAGACCCATCAACTTGTTCTCCTAAATCATTCAGGTGCTTTCAAAAATCCTCCTCAATTTTTTTGAGTATACAGTGAATAGACATGAGTGAATAATGGGCTTTTCCAGTTCAGAGGCTGCACTAAAAAACCCACCTAGAAAGTCTGATTTGGTTGAAACTGAAACAAATGTATGTTTTAGCTTTTTGGTTGAATTGGAAAACTAAAAAAAAAAAAAAAAAAAAAAAATCAATTCAAATTGACCACACCATTCTGGATAGACTCAAAACTTTTTTTTCCCCCTGGTTTTAATTTTGATTGGGCCACTCTGACTATTTCACCTTTTTGTGTTGGCCACATTTGAAATTGAAACACCAGTTTCAAGTCAAAGTCAAAATAAAATGTTTTGACTCTCCTTAAATTTGTTTTCAACCAAAAGTACTTGCTGAAGGATCCACCCCCAATGCATTTTTGATGGAAAAACAATTCATTGAGAAAAATTTCACCCAGCTCTAACAGTGATCTTAAGGAAGGGGAAATATTCATCATGTATAACTATTAATATAAGAAAATATAATCCCAATAATCTGGTTTGTGCCTTTATAACATTTATGTTTACTGTGAATCTTTTTACATAGTTTTAATCAGGATCCTGAAAGAAGTGACGCTAGCCCATTGAAGGCCCTAAACATGAATATTTTGGCGTGCCCCCACACATAGTAAAAAAAGTGAATGGGAGGCCCATTGAGCTGCTCAGGGTCCTAAGCAATTGTTTAGTCTGCTTAAACACTGATGCATGCACCTAGAATTACTTATGTGAATGTTGCCATTGAAATGTGCATTAAGTGTTTGCAAGGTTGGGGACTTCGGTACCTGTTTGACATTTGACTTCGTTCATTAGTGGTGCTAGTCTAGAACAAAAACAATTCTCTTTTCAAAGGATTATTATAAGCAAACGTATTATCTAAATTATAACAAATAAAAGAGTAGAAACAAAAAAGAAAATAAGACTACTGGATGATATATAAGCCACTTCTGAGATTAATTTACTTTGTAACAATGCCGCTTAAACTCATTGTTCACATGGAGAATCTATAATTCAAGAGATGTGAATTTTAATTGGCATAGTTTAAAATGCTTTATTACCAAGTTAGCCAAAATGCAACACTTCATGGGATTATTTAGATGGTCATTAGGCTTAATAACTCAAGGAGTGAAATTATCAAGAATATATCAAGGGCTGTAATACAAATTAGTAAAGGCTAGATTCTGTTAGCTTTTCCTCAATTGTCCCATTGAAATCAATATACGGCCTTAAGTAACTGAGTTAAGAAAATATGAACAATTTGTGTAAGAGAGGCAGTTACTGTGTGTATGTGCATTTTTCTGCATGAATATATAAATGCTTTATCCTCAAAGTAAATCCACATGCAGATCATGTGGAGATGAGACACTCACATAACCTTCACTTAAATGAGTGATATGCATATGAGTCACAACCTCTATAAAAGGATACAGAGAATGGAACTGGGTGAAATAGATCAGAAATGCCAAGTCAGTCTGAACTCGAATAAAAAGCTGAATTTGCTTAGCACATAATGGTGCTCCTTTTGTTTTCATTTTCCATGAATAGTCTAGTGAGTGACTTGACTGATAGAAATAGTTTGTGGAAACATGACTATTGGATAATAAATCCTGAACTCCAATTTTGCCATCATGACTATTTGGACTATAAACTTAATTTTAGGAATTACTTTCATGCAATTAGGTAACATTAAAAAATACTATCTGATTATGTGGCATGTTTCTCATTCAAAACTAATTAACACACCTTGTTTTACAAATTTTCAATAATTGCAACAAAATGCTAATACACTACAGGGAATAGACTTTATACTGTGTATCAGTTCCTATGTGATTTTCATACAAGAACGGCGGAAGTAAACATAATTTTAAAAAATATGGTAAATGTAATTATAAAAACACATATGTAGGCAGAGGGTACTGGACAAGTATAGATCTTAACCTTACTTTTAACTCATTTCTAAAATATTGACTAGATGTTAACAGGCTGTTGACTCAAACATTTGATCAATCCTTCTTAAATGGAAGAAAAGTGTTTAGTTTCTTTTTAGCTCCAAATCTTATTAAACCTTTACATATGGTGTTACGTTTATACCTAATGTATGCTGTTGACTTAACACTCTGGGAGAAGGGAATGCTACTTCTACAGAAATAGAAATGAATTGGTCCCTGATCCTACAAAAAATGTATGCATCTGCTTAACTTTATGCTCAGTGAGTAGTGTTATTGACTTCACCTTCCTTGGAATCTTTCTCTCCCAGACAAAACATTTCATTGTTTCTGTTCAGATGGTGATAACTGGTGCTGCTAAAAAAAAATCACTTAAAAAGAAATCCGGAGAGGGGAATACCCAGTATAACTTTTTTCAATCAGCCTAGTGATGACAAAAGTTATTAAAACTTTTCTATATTTAAATGCAAGAATGTGTGGTATTGGAACAAACACTCAGATTTTGGAAATATGGATTAATAGCCTCCAAAAGCTGAAGTCATCTTAATGCTACTTTTTTTAGAGTGTATTTTTTCCATGTATGTGAGAACATATATGAAAAACTGTTTTGTCGGGGCAGGGGGAGGGGAAGTGTTGCACACTGCATACAGCATTCTTGTAGCCTGAAATTCTAAATCCATTCAATTGTGAGTGGATTTATAAAATTTCTTAGGTCTTTCTAGATTGAGGGTTCTCTTTTTGCCCTCTCTATTTCCATTTAAAGTATGTAGCCTTTTGAAGCTCATCGTTCTTGTCATTGTTCTAATGTGACAGAGATCACTTGACTGTGGAAAGGCTACAAATTCTTCAGTGATTAAATTCTAGATCACATGCTGATATTTTCCTCATTTAAAATACTATGAATATCAGGAACAATATTAACACTATAACTTAGTGATATTTTGTCATGAAGGTAATAGTTTGATTTCTATACAATAAATATACCTATAGTATTCCACCACCTGTGAAATTTGAAATGTTGCTGAAAACCCCAAATCTAAGTTTCAAGGGAAAATAGTTCACAAAATGACATGCAAAGTTCAGAACTTTACTCTAAATAACATTTTCTTTAAAACAAGTGTCATAATTGTGTCTCTAATGCAGGGGTAAGCAACCTATGGCTCGCGTGCCAAAGGCGGCACGTGAGCTGATTTTTCAGTGGCACTCACATTGCCCGGGTCCTGGACCCTGGTTTCAGGGGCTCTAATTTTAATTTAATTTTAAATGAAGCTTCTTAAACATTTTAAAAACCGTATTTACTTTACATACAACAATAGTTTAGCTTATATATTATAGACTTATAGGAAGAGACCTTCTAAAAACATTAAAATGTATTACTTGCGTGCAAAACCTTAAATCAGAATGAATAAATGAAGACTCGGCACACGCTTCTGAAAGGTTGCTGACGCCTGCTAATGTAAATAATCTATAATGCTGAAATGGAGAGCACCAGTTTACTGTTATAGGGATAAATTTGGTCATAAATGAGGGATGTAAATTTTAGATGGGGGGAAAGGCGATGTAATTATTGATGGTGATGGACATGGCAAATTTGGAAAGTTTGATTGAAGGTTCAAACTGATTCTTACTTTGTCCAAAATTCTCCTCTTAAGTCTAGATATGTGGCCTTTATTGTGATCAGTGGGAGTTCCATGGGCTGATGAGATGAAAAACAGAACCACATATTGTCTATTGGCAAAGGCTGATACCTTGATACTTGTATTTGAGAATCTTAATATGCGATTGGCATTTGACTGATGATTGAATATTGAGCATATCACTGCTCATGTGTCTCTTTCTCTCTCATTCACTCACACAGGCCCTAGTGATTTTTTAATTCTGTACATAATATGGACTTCCCTTCTTTCCTGGAGCAATTTCGTGAGAGTGGTAAAGGCAATCTGGTGGCTTTTCAAGGGCTAATATATATTTCTTTGGGATCACTGCTCTCTGGGTCACTTCTGAACCCTTCAGATTAAATGCCAGTACACACGTTACAGCAGCAGTGGGAGCAGGAGCCTATTTGTTCCTGCTGTTGAATGGCAATGAGAAAGGAGTGGAAATAATTAAATCAGCTATCTGGAAAGGATTTGGGGAACAGGTCTACCTAGCCACCTTCTCCACTACACTCAGAGTAGTCGGAGTGAAATAATGTTCAGAACAAGATGAAGCATTTCACTATAGGAGCTATAGTTAACATACACCATACAGCTGTAGAAAAGGAAAAGATAAATGTGTTCTGCTTTATTGTATTCAATTTTGATATATCTATCATAGTAGCCTTAGCTGAACAAAGCGTGGATGATATCCAAGAAGAACAACATACGCCCCTCTGATATGATCATACGTCGGATGATCTGACTTCTTCAAAATAGTACTGCCTATAACCAAATTCAATACTTTTCAGTTTGCTCAGAGAAACTGAGAGCCATCAGAATATAAATCATTGCATCAAGTACAGAATTATATGCTACAGATACACCCTTTCCAATGGTAATGTGAAGTTTTCTGAAGTAGGTTGAACAGGAGTATCTCCACAACCAAACAAATAATATTTAAAAAAAAAATCAAACTCACCTCTCCGTTTGACCAGCTAACGTTTTCTTATTGAAGAGGTAACAGAAGAATACCTGCACCTGGAAAGATTTCTATCCAGTAAACGGACCAAAAAGTTTCATAGACACCACAAGCACAAACATCAGAATAGATTCTGTAACAAAATCAAAATAGATCCCAGTGCCAGAAAGTGTCAAAAACATCCATCAAATAATTTCTTTATCTCTGTGTCAGCAGCTGGAGTATTGCCACTGAGAATGCCTGCTGAGTCAATCAGTCTGATTATTTACTTAGACTAGTAATGATCAGTGTCATATGAAGAATATGGAAATTGAGTCCAGGACTTTGAATACAGCTGAGGTTTAGATTCCAAAGAAAGGTGTGCTACAGCCGCCTATATGGATGCTTAGCGGCTGCTGCTTTCACAATACCAAGGTCATTTATACACTCTGACAAATTTTACTGTAGAATGCATGAATATTACTTTTACCATAATATAAATGTATCAGACATCCATAATTGCTACTCTTGAACCATCATTCAGTTACAACCACCATAAATGTGACATTAGGCTCAGGTGTCTAGAACTTTCTTCTAGCAATAAGTGATTTAAAATGCCAGTTTAGTTGATGTGTGTTTTCTGTTTTCCCATGCTCCTGCTAACAGAAGGAATACATGCTAGCTAGAAAGTTGAATGAAGAGTAGCGTAAATACAGAGAAGGAAAAGTACAATATCAAGTGTAGTGAGTCTAGTGGTTTAAAAAAAACTATTTCTCCTCTTAGTGCTAGTGATTTCAGTGCATCCATTGTGAACAATGTAGATCACACTCAAGTATCCAATTTCCTGAACCAGAGAATAGATATTGATATGTGCACTTCCACTTGATAGTTTCAGATAGGCTTTGCTCACTTAAAAATAAGACACTGTATTCATATAACATTATTTTTTTAAATGAGCACACAGCTTATTTTGTTGAAGTTGAAGGTTTGAGGTTCCTAAGCCATTCTTTAACTAGACGTACCCGGACGAGGCTGTTTTTTAAATATTGTACTGTGGCCTACAAATCACACACACTTGTTTCAGTTGCAGAATAAAATAAAATATGCAGATTGTGTGACACACACTTGTAAAGGGGCTATATTGTACTTAATAAGACTGTGCATATAACAATAATTATAAGTAACGCACTGCACAAACACTGGTGGAATTCACTGTATCATGGAAAGATACTGGAAAGGTGAAGACAATCTTTTAGATGCCGTATATTTAAAGAAAGTGTTATGCGTTTTGAAAAGCCCTCTGAACTACAGGTTTTTCACTTCACTATGGTTTGTTATGCTAGACACATTTGTCAGAATGCATCCATTGTGCCACTGAATGCAGAGTATGAGTAGGGTGTTCTCAGTGAAAAGTCAGTACTTCAGCTGTTTATGGAATGATTTAATATTAAGAGGCTATTTTTAAACTAAAAACTGTGTTCAGAGCTGAACAGTCAGGACCAGATGGCTGAAATAAAATAAAGTATAATAAAAACTGGACAAATGATAGATGGAGATGTAGGTATCCTGCTGAAAGATATTTTTGTTTGTATTTTGATTCTGTTAAAGCAGCCATCCAATGCTTGACAGAGCTTTTAAGAAATACTTTAAATTACTAGACCTGTCAATTTCTCTAGACTAAATTAACCCAGTGACAACATAAATGTAACAGAAATTATTTGATCCACCAGATACAGTCCCCAGAGTGCCATTTTCATCTCCTCATAGGCAAGGAGAAAAGGTGCTTCTTGCAATATATCCTGAAGATTAACACACTCAGGATGTTGATGACTTGGGGAGGAAGGAGACTGCCCTGTCATTTGGCTCCTCCTCTGTCTTACAGCAATGGAGCTTCTCTGCTCAGGAGCTCTGCGGACCTAAGCTTTGGCAGAATGTCATGGAGAAAGACTCAGTCTCTTCAGTAAATGAATTGGAGATTATAAAGCAAAGCAAACAGACCAATACAAATAACATCCTGAAGCCTGCAAAGAATCAAATGATATCAAGAAGAAAGCCCTCTATTTTGCAAGAAGAAAGAAGATGCAGTTGCAGTAGAATGGAAACGAAACATTTTATAGTTGGAGCTACAAAGGCTGCCAGCAATGAAAATATAGAGACAAATTGGAAGCATGGTGGGACAAGGTTAAATTGTGATACTGCTAGGAACGAAATATCCCTGATCTGCCTTTGGAACTAGAAAGAATTGGTTACAAAGGTTATGATGTATTTAGGTACAAAATGATAAATTCCAAACACGTGCCTAAGCATTGCAGGTTTAAAAGAAAATAGGATAAAAGATCTGTGTTAATTTGATCTTTTTCTTTACACAGAAGAACCCCTTTTTGCAGTCTAGCTGCCATTTTATTTTCAGATGTAGTGAAGAAGAGAGGGAATAATGTATAAAATCATGCCAGGGAAAGCTGGAAGCAGCTGCCATTTTGTGTTTCAATTCAGAAGAATGTTAGAGATTTGTCATCTTTTAGGATGGAGTTTTCTTTGTATTTAAAGGGAGAAAAAAAGAATAAAAACTTCATGCTCCGGCTCCATAATTACACACTCCATAAGTGTATCCTTTTAAAACATAAATTTGTGCTTGTTTTAACTCTTCTGTGAAACCTCTTCATGAAAACATGTAACATTGCTTCTCATCCACATTGACTTCACTTTTTATGTTTATAGGTATATAGTTCTAAAATTATCAGTACATATTCTTTATATTTTGTGAAGCATTTTGCTAGATCCACTCATAGTTTAAAAACATATATAAATATTAGACCTGGCTGAAGGATTTTTGTTAATGAACAAAATGACGTTTTTTACTAAATAGCTCTCAGTTTCTATATCAATTGAAAATTGACCATTCCAAAATTGAATTTTGTGTCAATATTCAATTTGTCATGTAAATCTGAAAAATGTCATGGAAATTTTTGACTAAAGCAAACCGAACAAACAATTTAAAAATGTTATTTGAAAATATAATTTTCACCCTGCTCTAATAAATATTACTCTCACTGATAAAAGAAACATGATTTATTATTTTGTATTATGGAAGCACTAGAGGCCCCAAGAGATCAGAACCTCATTGTGCAGTGCACACATACATAGCAAGAGACTGTCTCTGTCCCAAAGAGTTTATGGTCTGAATAATATATATTAAAATAATAACAAAAGGAACAGAAAAGAGAACCAGAAAGCAGAGCAGAATTTATTATTTTAAAAGAAAAATGAATAAATTTCCTTCTGCTGAATGCAGTTCTAATAACTACAAAGGGAGACATGTTGAAAAGGTATTGAAAATGGCTCAGTTGAAAAATAAAGGATGTGAAATTCACTCCAGAGGCTGTAAAAGGAGCATGAATCATTTGCCTACTTATGTCCACTAAACAAAGAGAAACACTTTTTCTGGGGGTGTGGGCAGTTTAAACTTGACATGGATAATAATCCTAACTGAAGATAAGTGTCTTTGCTTAATTTGTAAAATATTGGCTTTGATATTGCAAAGTTAGACACAGCTGAAAATTGCATATTGAGCAAATAACCCAAGAATGAAATTCAGCCCTCAGCAGACAACATCCGTAAACATATCTACCACATATGTGCCCCTGAAACAACTGTTTTGCGTTGTTGTTTTTTTAAATCTCTTTGAGACTTATGTGGTTCACACGCTTCAAAGCTTTCTGCAAAGGGCTGAATTTCACTCAGCCAGTTGATTATGATTTCATTTGGCAAATAAGCAACTGGAATAGATGAGCCCTCTAGAAGCAAAGATCACATTTCCAGGTTAGAGTCTGTGGTGGTAGTGGTGGTGATAATGATAAAAAATTGGAAAGAGAAACACCAACAAATATATAAGTAGAATTGTTTCTAAATAGAATCTGTTCCATGAGGCATCGACGACTTAATTTATCACATTAGCTGAATATTTTTTGGGTGTATGGAAGATTAATAAATCCATCACTCTGTTGCTCTCTAACTATGCAATTGCATTTCCGGCAAAGGATGCATTGAAATAATAGATTGCTTAGTAGAGTAAATATACAAAAATGGTATTTAGTGTTTCAGTGTGAGCAGTAATTAGTGTACCACTTGTCAGTTGTAGAACATTGTGAAATATTATGGCATATTGTGACTTTATTTTTTACGGAATCTGTTACATACCTGTCACTTCAATTCAACTAGAAAGCATTCTTTATGACAATTCATATAATATCATAAAGTCAGGCAGTCATGTTTATTAGTGAATCATTGTATGTCTCAATATTAAAATTAAATTGGAACAGAAAAAGACAGTACTGGAAGATTAAATTGAATATAAAGTGGATTTAAAAGGAAATTGCACTTATTTTGCTCAGACCTGCTGTTACCACAAAATTCTTACCATTGAAACTTTTAAGATACAAATATCAACAGAAATTAACATTACTTAATCTAGTGTTAGCCACCCGTTATCATGATGAAAAAGACATCTCAGTGGGGCCACTGTGGAAAATATTGTAAACATTATATCATGCTTCGTTCCCTGGACAGATTTAACAGTATTTTTATTCAAGGAGATTGGAAAACAGGTATGCTTTTATTCCTGTCAATGGTCCATATCTAGCATTGTCTAGTAGTGATCGAAATGTGTTGCTATATGTGTAACAGTAACTAATTGCTAATCTTGTTACTAAATGGATAGATGGCTGCCAACAAGCACAAATTGTGCTAATAAAGACTTAATATTGTCCAACATGTTAACTTGAGCATGAGAGAAAATGTAGAAGAGTCAATTTGCCAAGCACAACCCCTAACCTAATCCAACCCCAAATTTGATCCACATGAAACAGAAGCAGCCTAAGTTGTTTACAATGGGAACACCAAACATAATAAAAAAATTAATTTGTCCACCATGGTTTTATCCTCTGAAATATTTTTGGGGTTGGAGTTGTTTAAGGTTTGTTTTTTTGGAGTGAGGAGGAGTTGGAATAGAAGATAGGATTGCTCAGGATTTGTCTTAGTCTCTTCCTAATCCTTGTGCTGCCAGTTGCACTCTGCTTTCAATTAAAGTGAATCAGTATTGATGACCATACAAATTTCAGATGTCAGTCTCTTCTCTTTCTTCTTTCTGTATGTGCAGGCTGTAGTTTGCTGTCCTAATAGTATTAGGGCAATGAGTTTTTATAGTGAGTTTCCGTTATTTCTTGGCTTGTCCGGGTTAGGTGTAGCTTTGGAAGAGTAGCTTTCTTTTTTGGATCTAGATGATAGCATGTTTTGACAATGATTGGAAGCAAAGTAGGCTGTGTTGCACATGTCTGCATGACTAATGTAGCTGTATAGTGAACATACACATCATGTGAAGATCATATATAATAAGACAGGACTCGAGATAATAATTGCTTTATTCTATAAATATATGTTCATGCAATTAAACACTGTAATGATTATGCACAAGATAGTTGAGTCAAACCTGCATGTACTGTACAATCTTCATTTCTTGACTGTGTGGGTGCTTAGCCATGTAAGGAGAATGTGGGTTTTAGGATGGGATAGTCTCATGAGAGATTTCCAGTTTAGGCTAAGCAAAGGCAATGAGAGTGAAGTTTATCCTTGTGCAGAATACCCCAAACTCACTTAAATCTCTCTTAAGCCTGCAAACCAGGACATCATTAGGACTTAAGTGGTACATAAGCATTGTGGGTCTCTTCTGAATGTAGTGAAATTTCTTCCTGAATATAGAGTTGTCAAAGAATTCTGTGGAGTCTTTACAGAGGCTTCATCAGGCTACCTTACCTAAACCAGGCACTAGAGGCTCCACAAATCATATGAAGTAGATCCATGTTGAAACACTAGTATCTGATGTTTACTGATCCAGCCACAGTATGTTGTATGGCTGTAGTGGTGACAGCTTTTTTGGAGAAGCATGTTGTGTACCCAAGGCACACTTATAGTATGGCTGGAGAAACAGCAGTTTTCCTTACCTGAAATATCCATTTGCTAATCCCTAACTCCCAAACCAGTTCTGAACTACTCCTTCACTACCCTTTCTAAGACCTAACCTCTCTCATCCCTCCACCATTACAAAATGCATATAGAATAAGAGTTTGGGGCATATAAAGAAAGTCTTACACTGTGTTTTACATTCTGGAAGCCCAATGTATGGGCTGACAAAACTGTGAGTGCATTTTACAAGTTCACAGACTGTTAGAAATGTTTTTGGAAGTTTGCAAAACATAAAACTTCCTGAGTGTTGTCCATCACTAATAGATACTACTGCCACGTATTTGATAGTACTATCCACATATTTATTTTTGTTACCTTATGGGTACTTCTGAACAAACATTGTCTGTCAGTGCCCTGTATATATTTTTTTCAAATGCCACTAGACTTTAGTTCAATCATTTTTTCTTGAGCATTTGTGTGTATTTTATATCCTCCCTCTAAGCTGAATGTTTTTTAGAAATAGTTTTGTAATATCTTATGCCAGTATAAATGAATTTGAACTATACATTCAGTTGATGTGTCCTTACAACATACTCAGGATTTGAATTACCTGGTATTTTGCTACAGTTGAAACCTTTGGACCAGCTCAACGCATTTACTAGATGTTTATTTCCCAATAAATGTATATTTGACATAATTAACATTATTCGATGCTCATTCCTGTGTTTTCGTTTGTTTTTTATTAACATGGCATTTAATAGAAATAGTCAATGAACATTAAATATGTTTATATCTTGTAGATGAAATGCCACTGTGAGGTTATTACTTGAATACATATAATATTTTATTAAAGCAGATTATAAAAACATACATAACATTGTCTAGCTTTATTTATGTTCTCTATAATGGGGAAGAATTTCTTCTGACAGCTGAAAACAATTAAAACAATAGGTCTGGTTCTACACCATCTCATAAAGGAAGTGGTTAATTATACTAGTCCCTAATAAAAGGATGAAGCAGTAACTCACTGAAAGGAAGTCAGCACTCAAGAATTACTGTATGTTTTGAGTGCTTTATGGCTACCATCTGACAGTTGTCTAAGTCAAGACATCTAAATTGTCCTTGATCTTTGACCTTGGGCAAATCACTTAGGTCAATATTTTCAAACATGTCCTATGTTAGGCTTCTGTTCTAATTTTTATTCCATACCCATCACCATAGTGTATTAGCACTTTCCAAAGATACAGTAAACAATATGATTAGCATCTGTCCTGAGTAGGTTCTTCTCCATTCCTCTTCCCTGTGATAAACTTCCTCTTTACATGTAGTGTGTTGTTTTTAATGTGTTTTGTTCTGTGATTTGTGAAGGCAAGGTCAAAGAAGTGTCCATTGGACTTCAACAAGATAGTGATGAAATTTTGAGGTATTTCTTAATTGCTTCAAGAAAGAGTTCTACAGCCTTGGACCAGTCCTGGGAAAGCTCTGTCTCCTGAACAAGTGAGCCTCACCCTTCTGATAGAAAATTCCATTTTGCCTAAAGAAAGGTCCTAGCAACAGTGGTCATGGTCCCAGAATGCCAAGAAATCTTTTGGGCATAAGGTCAGGAGAACAGTGGTGTGGAGGTGGCTTGGTCCTACCTCTGTATGGAAAGAGGTAGATCTCTCTATGAAGGGTCCAATCTGCATAGGTGGAATTCTGGGACACGATGCAGGCCACTATTATTAGTACAATTTTCTTATTATAATCTTTCCTGTTATAGAACAGGGAGCAATGACATTTAAAAAAGGGTGCTTGAGATGACTATCTATGTAGTTCTTTATGAAATGAAGATTAACTTTCCATCTAAAGTCCTAAGAAGAGTAAAACCAATGCACCAAATACATTTTTTTTTCTAACAATCTGGCTTTCTTTATGCCTCAGACCCCAATACCACAAGATCTGGTCTTGTCACGCTATGTCCACATTGGCTAAGATATTTCAAAGTGTCAAGTGATTTGGGAGTCTTAATTTTTAGGTGCCCACCTTGACCCCTTAGAGGGCCTGAATTCCAGAAGATGGATGGTCAGCATTAGTCACTTTTGAAATGGATTATTTTCAGAGTTATAAATAATAAAATGAGGCAAAGAAAGCTGATATGGGGGAAAGGAGAGAGAAGAACATAAATGTAAAGCTGAATGATACCACCATATCTTTATTTAACTGAATAATATACCCTGATATTTGAGTTTAGTTGTATATAGAGATATTTGATTTTTAGATACCATGGTAATGAACCTACCATAAATGCCTATATAGATGGGTACGTGATACTAATATTATATTTTATAATTTCTTATAGTTTATAATCTCTGTGTATTGATTTTAAGCATAGAAATATGCTATTATCAATAGATTAAAATATTGTATGGTCAATCATATAACCATATCTCTTTTTCCTAAACAGATATTATTTGATTAAAATTATCTTGGTTTGTCTATATGTATATGATTGTAGCTCATGTGGTCACAGCTGAGATAGCTTTAACCTAGCTAGTTCAGGTACTGGAGCAATGGAAACCACAAGCATGAGCTAGCCCCATAAATAGTAGTATAGACTCTGCTTAAGTGCGCACTGTCACAGCTTCGTTGTTATTGGTACTCAAGCTAGCTAGGTTAAAGCTAACTCATCTTTGGTATATCTACCTGAGCTGCAGCTACACCACATGATTGCAGTGTAGACAATTGGGGGTATGCACAGACATTTAAAAAACAGACCCCATTTAATCAGAGGAAGTATGGTTAATCTTCTCATAGGCGGATGTAAAATGCAGTCCTAAATCTGAAAGGCCAGTGATACTAATCCAGGATTTTTATTTTTATTTTTGTCTTGGCAATTCACTCTGTGTATCTCTTTTTCTTTACACATGAATGAAAATAATTGGATTTCTGAAAAGAAGATTACTGCCAAACTTCCAGCAAAAACACGAACGTGAAGCTATATTCCGTTCAGATTACTACAAAAGCATCAATGTTTTCCATGAAATCCCTCTGATTTGGCATGAATTCAGAAATCTAAAACAATGAACTTCCAGTCTGACAGGATGAAAAATGTAATTGTCTAAATGGCACCAGCATGGGATCTATTTTCCAGATTGGGATGGAAGTGCATTGAGGCAGCACAGTGTGAATAAAGTGAAAATGCTGCAGAAAAGTCTTAAATTTATCAGAAAAAGATTATAGTGAACCTGAAAACAGTTTATCTCCATTTTGAGGATTCAATATCTTGGCTTTTTATGTTCTTACTTTCAAGTCATAAAAGTATATACATATATAAACAAATACACATTTTAGGGCATTCAGCTGTTTCTATATAACACATCTTGTTATGAATATTCACCTCTTGTTTGTTTTTAAAAATGTATTTTAATTGATTTTTGTTTTTAAAAATATGGCTTGGTAAATAATTTAGCCAATAAGTAATAAAACTAACATTTTTAATACTGCTTCTGAAGCAAGAGGTTTATACCTGGCATATTAATAAGAGCAAACAAGCAATTATGCACTTCTATGGTTCAGTGACAAACAATCCTTTTTCAGTCACGGCCCAATCCAGTACCCATTGATGTCAATAGCCATATTTCATTCAAGTGGGAGTTGAATTGGGTTCTCATGGCATATCAAGTACACTTACACCTGGCAGCATTGCCTGCTCTGCATAGAGTAGTATGCAATAATGGGAGAGTCCAAACATACTGTTGTAGAAAAAGCTGTGCAATATCATTGCGTAAAATTAAGAAATAGAACTTTAAAGCTATATAACGCATACATGCAAAGGGGCAAAGGTGCTTTTTTAACATTGAAACTCTTGACTTTGGAGTGCTTAACTTTGCAACTTTAATATTCTCATAACATAGTTTGCTTTTGTGGGATTTTGTTGTATTTATTAGCAATCATAACATTGATACTGCAGCATCTGATAAACTAAGCGCAGCAGTACAAAAAAGATCTAAGTGGGGAAGTGTTTCTAAATGTTGGGTAGGAATAAATTTACTGTGCCTGGCAGGGTATAGGTAGCACACTCCCCTATAGATTTGCACTAAGAACCAACACCTTGTACACTTTAATCACTGTGTTTGAGAAGTATTTTCATTAGCATCGGTATCTTCTGTTAGCAAAATATAAATAGAAATGATCGACAACTGTGCCACCACCAGAGACTTTATTCATGAGTGGGGCAGGAGAGTGAACCAGCAGAAAGAAAAATTAATTGAGGTTTCATGCCTACACTTTCTTCTGCCAGAGGAGGTGAGATTTCTCCTCCAACCGATTGTATGCAAAAGATATCAGACCACAGAGCCCCAAAGGGAACTAGGCCATCACACAGGAACCTTCTGTTCCTGCTTCCTGACAGCATTATTCCAAAGGAACTGCCACTGTTCCTGAATGCTGTAACCTAGGGTGGGTTCAGGTGGGATGGTGCCACAAAGGAGGTGGACAATACCTGGCTTGATTGATCAAGACCCACACCATGAACCCCTCTCCAGATCCTTAGTTGACCTGTTGATGGCTAGGGGTGTAAAAACCCTTGTTTCCAGCTGTGGGGTTTGTACACCCCTTCACAGTATATATACCTGTTGATGGCTAAGCAAGGCGGTTATACTTCACTGTATGTTGAAGCATTAAGCTAAATGATGGCTGTCTGACAATATAGAAAATATTGTTCATGTCTTCTTAGTGATGCCTTGTGAGAGAAAGTGCTTAGAGCTATGTTTTCAAAAGCCTGGATTTTTTTTATTCTTATTTTTTGATTTTTTTTTTAGTTAGATGCCTCTTGTCTTCCTATATCTTAAACTCAGGGTGCCTCTGGCAATTGATTAAGAACACAATAAATCAGTGTAATCTGTATTAGAAGAAAAGTTACTGCATGAATATGAAAGGAGTACAACACACGGTTAAGAATTCCCCATTTTCCCCTGTACTATTCCTCTCTGTAACAGGGATGATGTTGACTTTTCCTCAGATAGAACGTTCCACAGAAGCACAAGATTCTGGTTTCTTTTTTCTTCCTAAGTAAAAGATCTTTGCCTAAAAAAGGTTTCTCACCTATATTCAGTTTCTAGAGACTTGGTTGAACTCATCTTTCTCAGATTGCAAGAGCTCTGGCCTCTTGTGTCTGTCTAGCGATGGATGCCAAATATAACTTCTCTCCTTGTTTATATCACCAACATTTCAATGACTCTGTTTCAATAGGCAGGATGACTTCATCCTGTTCTTCCTTTCCTGTGGACTTCCTGCTGATTTCTATGTTAATCGGGCTTCTATTGTTTTTACCTTGTTTAATCCCTTTGGAGACAGGTAGGGAAGGGCCCATAGGCTTAAAGCATAATATCATTAAGTGTCCATATTTCCTCATATATTGTTCATACAGTGACAGTCCTCGATCAGGGGTTGGTTGGTAGGGGAGCCTAGGCCCTCCCACTCCACTGGGCTCTGACCCATAGCCCTTTGAGGGCTATCTGTGATCTGACAAACAGGGGCTCCTTAAAGGCTGCCCTTTCTCAGCCACTTCCTATAAACTTCCTCTCCCTCTTCTCTCCCCTCTCCGCCAACTCCCGATTGTCAAAGTCTCCATCTGTGTTTCGGCAGCGTGAAGTGTCTGGTCATCACAAGGCACTTTCTGGAACCTGTGTGTAATGTGGTACCTGCTACCGTGCTACAGCCCACCCTCCTTGGTCAGATCAGTCCTAGGACCTTCTGCTTCTAGGGTAGTCCAAACAAAGTAAAGGGGAATTAACAAACTCAGACTCTGTAAGTGAGGTAGATGGGAATTCAGGCTGTCTCTGTAACAGGTCCTCCCTTCCCTGAGGGAGAGACCTTTGGGCAGTTGTCGTGGGGAGAGATTCTATGTTTTCCTCAGCTCAGCTCTTCTCTGCTGGAGCTGCAGGTTGCAGATCAGCTCTATTCCCTTGTCTACTCCCAAATGAGCTGTTCCCTTGCCTTTTAATTGCCTCCATTTGGAACGTTTCCTACCAGTGTGGTGGAGTGAGTGGGTGGGCTGGCTGAGCCCAGAGTGCTTCTTTAACCCCTTGTTTCCAGCTGTGGGGTTTGTACACCCCTTCCCAGTATATACATTTCACAATTATATGATTTACCAGTATGTCATTAGCTTTCAGAAAAAGACTTCACTCTAGACACAGTTTGTCATGGTATAATCCCCACTCTGAACCTTAGCGTCCAAAAGATGGGGTACCAGCATGAATTCCCCTAAGCTCAATTACCAGCTTAGTACTTGTAGCGCTGCCACCAACCAGGAATTCCAGTGCCTGGTACACTCTGGTCCCCCCAAAACCTTGTCGGGGACCCTCAAGACCCAGACCCTCTGGATCTTAACACAAGGAAAGTAAACCCAATCCCTCACCGTTGCCTCTCCCAGGCTTCCCCTCTCTGGGTTACCCTGGAAGATCACTGTGATTCAAACTCCTTGAATCTTAAAACAGAGAGGAAAATCCACCTTCCCTCCTCCTTCTCTCTCCCCCTCCCAGACTCTCCCTGAGAGAGAAAGTAATCCTAACACAGAGAGAAAATTAACCTTTCTCTCCCCCTTCCCTCCTTTCTCCCCACCAATTCCCTGGTGGATCCAGAGCCAGTCCCCTGGGGTCTCACCAGCATAAAAAAACAATCAGGTTCTTAAAAAAGGAAAAGCTTTTAATTAAAGAAAGAAAAAGCAGTAAAAATTATCTTTGTAAATTTAAAATGGAATAGGTACAGGGTCTTTCAGCTATAGACACTGGGAATACCCTCCCAGCCTAAGTATACAAGTACAAATTAAAATCCTTTCAGCAACATATAAATTTGAACTCCTTCCAGCCAAATATACATTTGAACTCCTCCCAGCCAAATAAACATTCGCAAATAAAGAAAACAAACATAAGCCTAACTCGCCTTATCACCTAGTACTTAGTATTTTGAATCTATAAGAACCTGTATCAGGGAGATTGGAGAGAAACCTGGTTGCACATCTGGTCCCTCTGAGCCCCCAGAGTGATCAATAACCAAAAACTAACAGCACACACAAAGCCTTCCCTCCCTCAAGATTTGAAAGTATCCTGTCCCCTGATTGGTCCTCTGGTCAGTTGACAGCCGGGCTCACTGATCTTGTTAACCCTTTACAGGCAAAAGAGATATGAAGTACTTCTGTTCTATTAACTCTTACTTATTTGTTTATGACACAGTTATTATACAGTAATCTTGTGTAAGATCAGTTGATTCAATTCTTTTTCAGTTGAAGTTCAAACCTCTATGTCACTATAGACCAATAAACCTTTGCAATATATTCTTCTGAGGGTTACTCCCCGCCCCCTGGTAAAGTTTATTCAAGTTGCAAGGTACTCAACCTGGAGTCTAGTGGTGAAGGAATCTCCATGGTCTTTCTTCCTCCACTTGTTAACTTAATAGCTTTGTTACCTAATATGTAAAAATTGACCTTCATTTTCTTTGCCTGAAGACTGGGCTGGTCAGACAGTCAGATACACATTCCTTTGTCTAAGGCAAACCTGTTTAGCAACTCCTCCACACATGCGTAGTTTGAACAAATTTTAGTCATAATTCCAGCAATTATCTGTAACTTCTTGTACATACCCTGTGTATACCTCATGCAAGAATATTAATGATCAGAGAATTATTAGTTTTCCAGTGATATTTTACAGAATATCTTTTAGATACAGATTATAGTCATCATGATTTGGGTACACTGAATTAGCCCAGTTGGAACTCATTACCTGATACCAGTAAGTCCCTTGCCCTCTGTCACTGGGATGCTTTTAGGATCACACCTCCCCCCTTATAAAGCTGCAGAAGGATTAGCTACTAGGTGAGCCAGAGTCAGTCAAATCCCTCTTTCCTGATCAGGGTGTGTGTCACCATATTTTCTTTCTCCTTTATATAGAAGAAATCTCTTTTGTCACCTCTTTCTGGGCCTGTATCTCTCAAATATCTAATGGGGATTCTGGATATCCAGTTCTTCATATTAAGACAGCAGGGTTTAACAGCTGATATTTCAAGCTCTTTCTTCAGGAAATGCAACAGATTGTCTTTTTCTCTTCCCAACTTCTACTCCTCCAGAAGTCTCGCCTACCCTCCTTTCCTTTCACTAGTTTCCCCATCCCTCTGATCTTCAGCCTTACAAGGATCAAAACCTCTCTTCTTGCTCTGCTTGTCCTCCAGCCTGTCTACTTCTCCTTGCTTCCTTCCACCTTTGTTGCCTAGTCTGTCTGATAATCATGAATTGTGGAGTTAGAGGGAGCCATACTCAGCAGCTACTCCTTTCTGTTTCTCTTCCAGGGTGATACCAAAGGTCTAATAAAGTAACTTTAGGTTTTGGCCAGCTGAATCTTAACTGAGGGAAGCCATAAAGAAGATGCAGCTGATATGGTTCATGCCACTGCAGACTTGTGTTCAAACTTTTGTAGTTGGAAATAAGAGCAGGAGTGTAAGAGGAAAAGAAAAAAAAAAAGCTTTGGCTTGCATCAGTAGTGCTTCCCTTCTTCTTGACTGGTACAATGAGGTACTCCTCCTTCCTGTTTCAATTGACTTTAACTAGCGGAAGATAGGGCATACACCCCTTTATAAGGTTAAACAGCACTGTCCATCACTACCCCCACTTCAGTTTCCATGTGACCCACCTTTCTGCTTTGAGAACTACTGGTCTGCCTTTCTTTGTGTTCTATCTGCATGTGTACTGACTCACTATGTATACCAGGGCCATATTCTTAGCCTGATGTAAATTGGCACCTCTCTATTAAAGTCAACAGAGCTATGCTGACTTACACCAGCTGTGTATGGGGGGCAGATTCTCATCCTGCAGTAAATTGGAGTGACAGCATTCGGGCCAATGGAACTATACTGATTTACATTAGTTGTGGATCTGGGAAGGTCTACAGGAGCATAAACCAGTTCCAGTTTAAAGAATTCTATAGTAGACATTGGTGTAGAAAGATCTTTTTGATACTACAATAGTGAATGATTTAGGTGAAGCATGTCATTAAAACATGTGGAATGAAGAGAAAGGTAAAGAAGGAGATTGCTCTCTTTTTTAGTAACATAGGCATGAGGTATTAAAAGGCCACAAGAACTCATGCTGCAATCTGACATCATCACACAGTCCCTTCTATAGAGAGTAGCTTTGTTTCCCTGCTGC